>NC_056740.1:289893810-290023810 GCF_019279795.1 Protopterus annectens
GTTGAACTCTGCAGTCCACACAAAACAAAAGGGGGGATGTTGTGTACTTACTGTCCAACTTTTTTGTGTCTGAACACAACAGGGATTATACTGTGCCTGCAGGGTTTGCATGGGATACTTTGCATACAGTTGTCAACATCCTTTCATACTGACCTAACACTGTAGTACCGTATAGTGTACTGGTTCAGTACTTTCACTGTGGTGGACAGTATCCTGGGCTTTAGTCCTATCACTGCTTTAAATTTTCATAGTGAGCACAACAGACTGGTTAGGGGCCAGTTGTGCACATATGACCATGTTGCATTATGTTCAGATATGAACTACTTAAACCAGGCTTGTCCAACATTGGTAGTATATTCCACAACATAGGTGGACATTGGCAAATACTAGCGATGTGCCCTAGGCCATTTCTAATGCTAGTCAGAGAGTGTGTTTGTCCTTCGACACACATTGTAACTGGAGTTTGCCATGACATATGTCATGGTTAGTATACTGTGCCTCCGTCTACCCGTGACATAACAGTGATACCCAGGGTAAACCTACCATCTCCCATCCACTCATCAAGATTCCTCTTGAGGAGAGTCGATGAGTGACTCTCTGGCTAACCTGTACTGGGGGTTTACTCAAGAGTGGGGGTGGCTTCTGTGTTATGGATCATTCAGTACAGCTTGTCCTATGTATGTCAGTGCTGGGGTTCAGGTCTCTCATGTGCATAGCTCACTGCCATTCAGATTGTACAAGGTGCAGCATGTTCATTGATTCCAGCTTGGACATGGCTTTATACATCAGGCACAGCTTGCCTCTGGGAAGGCAGTATGGCAGTGTGTGGAGCTGCAGTTTGTTTAATCAGGCAACACATGGCATCTGTTCAAGCTCTTTGATACTCCTGGTGAGGTACTTTTGGGTCTTTCCAGTTGATGGAGGTGTCTGCGGAGGTACATCCCACAGGGCCATTGTAGTCAATTGTGACGCTGATGAAGGATGACTGCAGAGCCACAATGACCTCCCCTGATCTAGATCTGACAACTTTCATGATTAGGTGGGTATATGGTATGTTTCTGTAAGCACTACAGCCACATGCTTGTCCAATGCAGGATATCTATCAACTTGTGTCCCCAAATCTCTTATTATATGTTAAGTACTTAATGGGTTAACACCTATGTGGTAATTGGTGGGCACTTACTGTATATCCACAGGGGTTGACTATACACTTTTCTGCAATTAGCTTGCTGACATGGCTATGACACCAGTTGTCTGTTTCTATGTGGCTCTTTTGTGGGATGCTTGTGTCAGCTGGAGGGTCAGATATGGTGGCCAGTTTGTAGTCCTCTGCAAACTTGTTCAGACACAGCCCTTCCATGTTGGCCTGTACCTATGGGACATATATACCAAACAAGGGAGGTCCCAGGACCAAGCCTTGTGGGATGCCAGTTATATCTGGTTTGTAGTCTGACATGGCTGCAGCATTTCTGACCATGTCAGTTCTGTCCTTGGTCTGGTTTGCAACCCCTCTATTGACATAGGGGTGTATATTTAAGCTGGTGAGCTTATCTATAATGAACATGTGGGGTATTGTATGGAAGCCTTTTGCAAGGTCGAGCTAGGCTGTGTGGACCGCATTCCCCTCATCAATGACCTTAATGACTGTTTCAAATGAGTCAAACATGTTTAAGGGGCAGGATCTGCACTTAAGAAAGCCACACTGGGTAGGGTCCAGTGTCAGTAGGTCCCCAATATCTTTATGTCTGCAATACATGCTGATCCTTTCCATAGCTTTGAAGAGCAAGCTTGTCAGGATTCTGGGGTGGTAGTTTGCAGCATCCATTCAGGCAACACCTTTGTGGAGAAGGACCATTGTTGTTGTACACTGCTCTTTGGGTACATATCCTGTGATAAGGCTGACATTGAGCAGTAGTGTTATTTGGCATTCCATTCTTCTTGGAGTCCATGTTGGACTCAGCCCAGGACACCATCTCATACCATTGATGCTGTGTGTTTTGCTTTGTAGATGCTGGCTGTTACCTCAGCATCTGCAATGTCAGGGGGCCAGCACTGTGCTGGGATAGATATTTTGCATTTTGGGGGGGGGGGGGTTGCACTGCACCTGTCAGGTTGGATGTTGGCAATATGTGTGTGTGTTTGGTATGTTGTTTGTAATATTTGAGTGATTCAGAGCATATCTGTGAATTCCCAACAAAGTTCCTACCATCAGTTAAGAAAGCCTTGTGATTATCCTTAGTGTCCTGTACAATTTGTATCTTCATAGGTTCATAGGTTCATACTAGGCTATCCGCCCTAGGGCATTTATAAGCCTAGCCAGAGTGTGTGTGACTTTCACCACCCCTTGCTATGTGAATATTATGGCCATTTATGATTTACTTTACTGTGCCTCTGTCTGGACGTGACACAGTGAAGACGCCCAGTGTACATCTACAATCATCCATCCACTTGGCAAGATTCCTGTTGAAGAGAGTCAGTGAGGGGCTCTGCCTAAGATGGAGTGGGATTCCATTCCAGGGTGTAGGGAGCCTCTGGGTTATGTATCTGTCCCTCCAGCACATCCTATTTCATTATGTGTTGAGGTTGACATCTCTCACTCTCACAGCTCCGATGGATTTGGGTTTTCTGGGGTGGAGCATGTCCATTACTCCTGTGTTGGACATGGCCTTGTACAACAGGCATACAATGCCTCTGCGTAGGCAGTATGTGACTGCATACAGCTGAGGTGTCTACAGCTAGGCAGCATATGACATATATTTGAGACCCTTTATCCTCTTGGTGAGGTACCTTTGAGGTCTTTCTAACTGCTGCAGGTGTCAGGTAAGGTACATCCCAAATGAGGCATTGTACTAGATTATGGGTCTGATAAGAGAACAGTATAGGGGCACAATGACCTCTGTTGATGTAGATGTGAATCCTTTCATGATACGGTGTCCAATATAGACAGTCTTCCTAGCCATGTTGGCAATGTGAGTGTCACATGACAGGTTACTGTCCACTTGTGTCCCTAGGTCCCTGATTACTCCTTCCATACATAATGGATTACCACCTATGTGGTAATTTGTGAGCACCTTGTTTGGTATTTGGTGAGACATTCATACTGTCCAGTGTCTTCAGGACGGCTGGGTGGGGTTCCTGTGTCTGAGAGTGTGTTCTGTAGCATGCTACAGACTGTACAGCAGTTTTGCCTACGGTTAGTTGCACATGGGTGGTCTCTGATGCTTCGTGCATTGTCAGTTACCTGGTCGTGTGGGTGTCTGTGCTGAATATGGATACTCCCCTCCTTTTATGTTTTGGTCTAGGTTTTGGGGCCATAACGCATGATATGAGGTATAACCTGGTAGTGCTGGTGTGCTGTCAGGAGCCTTGCTGCAGGTTTCTGTCACTGCATGGACATCGATGTTCTCCATACTGGGGAGGGCCTCGGGAGCATGCATGTTGAGGTTTACACGTCTGGCATTGGGCAGCATTACCGTTATGTTTCTTTCCACTTATGTTTTCTAGGGAGGTGGGTGGGTTAGTCTTTTCAGCCTTGCCTACGAAAGGCTCTATGGAGGTGGCAAGAGTCTTATCCAATATCCAGACGCCCAGGGGTAACAGGTGCAAGCCATCCCTGGCACAGCAGCGTGGCTTGTCAAGCATGACATCCCAAGCAGACAGACATTGGATCCCCTTGGAATGACGCCAGTAATTGTGCCACTTGTTACAGCCGATCATTCTGTGTTTGTACTGAGGCATCATTCTTGGTGAGGGTAGGATGCTGCACATGGTCAGTGTCATACCGGCCTGGACTACATAATCGGAGAGCTCATCCGTGTCTCTTTTCATGTAGTCCAGGGAGGTACATCTCAGGTCATTCACGCCAGCATGGACAATGACTGCATCATATTTCTACTTGCTTTGGGGTGACCTGCGTACTTGTGTTATGTGGCGTATTGTAGCAGCCTACAGGCAGCTTACTGTACCCTTTCCCTTGTTCAGTCTGGTGAGCAGGACAGCAGCGTGTCTGACTATGGAGTCACCTATTACAACTGTATCAGGCATGTTGTTTCTCCTTCTGGCCTGTGACTGTTTGGCACACCAGCTTTGTGTACTATGTGTTGCATGTGCTATGTTTGGAGGTAGTGGTTGCTTGGGTGTCTGCTTTGGAGGCCTCTGTTGATGTGGTGCGTTAGTAATTAGGGCCTCCGGGAATGTTTTTCTGTGTTTATGTCTTTGGTTTGCAGTTGTGATAGGTCTATATGAGACTGGGTTTGTGGTGTGTGTGGTTACCTTCTCCTCCTGACTAGTTTTGACAGTACTGAGTTGAGAGAGCTCAGCCTCCGGTTTGGATAAATGGTTGCATCTCTCACATATATTTGTATTTCTTGGGGGGAGGTGAGGGTTGTCTGTGTACATGGGGCAGGTGTAACATTGCCTCAAGATTCACAGATTTAACTTGTTGTAGCTGGCCTTAGTGGATTGTATGAGTGGACATATTTTATTGCCATATGACTGATCAGTGATTACTTCCCTTTTTATGTTTGCTCTATCATGTAGTAGCTTCCTCATTCTCTTGCATGGTTTGGTAATGGCTGGAGTCCACCATGCCAGATGCCTACGTGTATGGCATTGTGACTTGGTTTTATTTGGGATTGCATAATCCATGCATTCCTGGCAGTGTTCATGGAATGCCTGTATAACAGGTTCTGAGGTGTGGCCCATATTTTGCACCTGCACAGGGCCTTTAATGGATTCCACATCAGTTTGGAGGAGTGCAACTTTTGCTTTACACATGTTTTTCACTGTGGTTTTCTGGCCAGGGACTGTGGTCAGGATGTGTATATCCGGTGTGATTACTCTATGGTCTGGTCTTACCAGTGAGGGATACACTTCTCATCTTGCCATCCAGTACCCATGTTGCTGATTATCACATCCAGTATGCTTACCCCTCTTGTGGGAGTGGTACGTTGTTCCTGGGCATTTTGGTTTATGGATTCTAGGAACTTTTGTCCTACAGTGTTGGAGCTAGAATAATGCTCCCAGTCTATGTTTGGGTATTTTCAGTCACCTGATATAATGTGGTTTGGAGGGCTTGATATATTCATGTATTCCAACATAGGCCAAGTACAGTTCCTGGTGTTAGGACGGTAGTCTGTAGCAGGCTATAAACTGGGAGGCAGTTTTAGCCACTGTTACTTGACCATGGCTAGTCCATGCTGCTTCTTATTGTGGTACCAACATGGGGGGTGTGGTTATCCTTGACAAGTATTGCTAATCACCCTCCTTTTGTAGCTTGTTCCATGTTTTGAGGCTGTACAGCACAGTATGAGGTGTAACCTGGTAGTGTTAGGGTGCTGTTGTGAGCCTTGACCCAGTTTTCTGTTACAGGACAGATATCAACATTCTCCATACTGGGGGAGTTTAGACTGCATGCATCTTGCTGTTTAGACCTCTGGCATTGGGTAGCATTACATCTAGGTTCTTATCCCTTGTGATACCTATGGAGGTGGGTTTGTGTTTTGAGCCTTACCTATTCAAGGCACGCTGTGGGTAACAACAGCCTTTGCCAGTATCCATAAGGCCAGGACTGATAGGTGCATGCCACCCTTAGCAGGTGGAGCATCATATCTTGCTCAGCATGTCATCCCAGGCTGACACACACATTGGATCCCCTTTGACTAACAGCAATACTTCAGCCAATTATTGCAATTGATCATCTCATCGTCATATTGTGGCATCATGCTTGGTGAGGGTAGGATGTTAGTCAGGGTCATCAAGTTTGCATATACTACATGGTGTTACATTGCTTAACACATGGCATTCATGCCTCAGGTGGTGCTGCAGGGCTGCCTCTGTCAGATGCACATACTACACTCCCTGTACATGTTTGAGAGCAGGTTATGTCATTTTAGGCATCCCTGTTATTATATGCGTGAGTCAGAGAGGGGTATCATTCCCAGGGTTCCTACTGAGCCAGTGTATGTGCTATGTGTTGCCTCTTTACCAAGGCCAGGGCATACTGGGCACACCTCCTTCTGCCTACTGGGGCAGGCTCAGGTTGTTCCCCCTCCGAGTCACGCTCTGCCTGTGATAGCCTTGGCAATGGTGGGGTCTGTTTGGCCCGGCCCTATGCTGGTCCTGCTGCAGCTGTTTTCGCAAGATCATATTATGTAGCATAGCACATACCATGACAATTTGGGTACATGTAGTTGGTGAGTACTGCAAGGCTCCACCAGATGTGTCCAGACACCGGAACCATGACTTGAGCAGCCCAAACACACGCTCTATTACATTACGTGTTTGTGCGTGTGCCTCATTATGGCGTTCCTGTTCAGGTGTGTGTGCATTTCTGATGGGTGTCATCAGCCACGGCTCCGGTGCATAACCTGCATCCCCCACTAGGTGTCCATGTGGGATGTCCCCATTGGCAAATGTCTGGTACAGCTGTGTCAAATGCCAGATATGGGAATCATGGTAGCTCCCAGGGCAGCCAGCACACACATTCATTATTATGCCCTGGGCATCACACACGACCTGGCAGTTGATGGAGGGGAAGCCCTTGCGGTTTATGTAGGCCCTACCCTGCTCACCGGCTGGTGCTTTGATGCGTATGTGTGTGCAGTCTATTGCACCCACTACCTCAGGGTATTCCGCTATTTGCTGGAAGAGACGATATTGCTGGCCAATACCTCACGGGCATTGGGGAAATATACATGATCACCGACATGTGCTGACATGGCATCCATGAACTGGTGCAGTACCCTGGAGGCTGATGCCTGTGATATCCCCATCATATCACCAGTTGGTCTCTGGAAGGTACCTGTTGCTAGGATTCTTAGGCCAACACATACCTTGGTTTCCACTGGGATGGGTTCCCCTCTGTTGGTTCTGTGTGTGAGGCGTGGCCTGCACAGCTCGACAATTTGCTGCAGGAGGTCTCTGTCCATTCTATAGCGCTCCACTATCTCCAGCTCATGTAACCCGTGGTAGGTGACCCTGGGCTTGTACACTCTTCTCCATCTCCTCACTGTGGGTTGTCTGGCACCATTTGCATTGTCACCACCCCAGCAAGTTGTCTATGTCTCCTTATGACAGCTATGGCAGCCCCTAGCATTTCTGCTCTGAGTTCAACTTTTTCAGTTTTCACTTCTAATAGCTTACTCCTGTCTTGCAGTGTCTCTTGAGAGAAACATCCCGCACTGCTGTTTGCAGAGTTTTAAGTGCTGGGCTGGGCTACTATTCTGCCTGTGTAATTGCCGGCTTCTAATTGTTTTCACCTGCTAGTTCCAGCAGTATTCCCTGCTAGCTTCCTACTAATTCTGTTGCTTCCTTTTTCCTTTCTGTTTCCTCAGGGGGGGAGCAACGCGCATACCAGTAGAAACACGCTCACAGTGGCTTACACGTGTGCACACATGCTTACACGGTTTAGAATCTTCTTATTCGGATTAAAACATGCGCACACCAGCGCAAACAGTCTTACACGTCTGCCAACAGGCTCCCACATGCTCAGTCTGCCTTACACGTGCACACACTGCCCTACTCGCGCCTCATGGCGCTCACACGTGTGCATGCACGCCCAGCAAGAAACTTTGGTGTAAGCAACAGTGTACACCTTCCATTTCTTGACTTTCCCATGCTTATCTTGTGGCACTCCTCTTTCCATGATATGTGTCTGACATCTGTCATGTAACACTGACCTCCAATGAACTGCATTTCTTTCTGCCATTCCCCCTGTGATGTCACCTATCTCCTACTCTGTTCCTCCCCCTTATGTAACTCTTACACTACTCAGAATGTGCTCATTTGCTATGTGACAGTGGGATTCAGTATCCTAACACTCATTTACATCAGATTGCCTACTAATGCTTAGTTATATGTCTTAGACTCAGCTTCCCCCCTTAGCAACCACTAAACGGTGGCCATGTTGTTTTTGGTCTGCTGGTCCCTGCATTGTAAATCCATGTATTGCATAAAACCCACATTTGTGGGTTTATAACCTTCATTTTTATGTTTTATATAGCGCAGCCCATTTGCACTGGGCTGTGCTGCGTTTAAACATCGGCGATCGCCAAAAAAAAAAATATTTATTTCTCAAATTTGCATTGGGGTACCTTGCCAGTGGCCACATATTTGGCCATTGGCATGCTGGCTGACACATATGCACCCTTTATTTGGAGCTGACATGGCTCCATTGTGTTATTTGCAGAAACATTCTCAGTTGTCAACTGAGTACATTTCTGCAGCTAAAACGGCTCTTACACGGGCTGGTTTGGCTTGGGATTGCTAATCTACCTCATTTGCATGCCTTTCAGCTGCAAGTGAGGTGATTAGCATATCCACGCCCACTTCGTGTAAGAGACATTTTAGCTGGTCTCTTACATGGAATTTCGGGCTGTTCCTGGATCGCTAGGGCTGCATGGAGTCTTACACTACTCTTAGACTCCATGCAAGCCTTCGTGAATCCTGCCCTAAGTCATAGTAATCTAGAAGCAGCAACCTGGTTCTTTGTGCAAGCGCTTGTGAAGCAGTATTACCTTCATTTCTTCACCTCATTATGGATGAGGCTTGTCTAGTAGCATCATGTGCAGTGTTTCCATACTCTACTCCTTACATCGTCCAAATATATTATGCTGGGATAGTCAATCAATATAACTAAAGCTGATGCAGCACTCATCAGTATAATGAACATAGTACAGTGACATAAGCCAAATGACCATGACACTACCTGTTTGAGTCATCACTGCTGCAGTAGCGGTCGGCTAACCTCAATGCCCATTGTTTTCTGGGGTATATGTTATGCCAGTGCATATATATTTATTTATTTATTATTTATTTTATTTTACATTTGTTTACCGGGATAGTCCGACTTAATACATGTCCATTTTCAGTGGAGGCCCGGGGAGAAAAGCTCCAAAAAGACATTCAACAAACTGTTACATTTTACAGTTTAAAACACAAAATAAAAGCCAAATAAAAGGATTTTTACACAGATGTAAACAAACACAAAAACAGATACACAAACAAATTATTACATTTTTACTCAGATGGAAAATTCTAGACAGTGTTTTTAAGAATGATAGGGTATTGAATGCCTAGTAGGCTAAGCTGGTAGTAGATCCAAGGAGATCATAGGTTTTATAAGTTAAGAAACAATAAAGCGTAGTAAAAGTCCTCCATATGCACACAAGTAATGGTTAGAGTTAGTCTGGATTAGGACAAGGACATAGCCATTGTTTTTTAAAGTACTGAATCAGACTTTTCTTGAGCTGAGGTAGAGAGAGTTCAGATGTAAGATTAGCAGGAAGAGAACTTCAAGTTTTTCCAACAGAGTTAGCAAATAGAGATTTACTGTTTGTGTTGTTGGATTTGAGAGTTTGAACTAGCAGTCTTCCAGATGAACGAAGTGTGCTAAGGTTACTGTAGGGGGTGGTGAGGTTTTTAAGTACGGGTGTATTATTTGGTTGGTACAGGATCTTGTGTGCAACTATTAGTCGGTTAACCTGAAGTAGGTTAGGCAGTTCAAGCCATCCTAGTAGATTTAGGTTATGACAGTGATGAGCTCTGTAGGCTGCATCGGTAGCAAATCTAGCAGTGATTGTAGCTGCTAGAAAGTTTATTAAGGTCAGTTTTGCTGAGGTTTGTAAATAGAGGGGAAGCATAGAGGAGGGTGGAGAGAAGATGTGTACAAGCAATTACAGTTCTGACTAATGGCGTTAGGAAGGGCTTGATCCTATATAGTGAGCTAAGTTTTTTATTAACTGTTTTAATAGTTTTATTGATATGCAGATCAAACTTAAGGTCCCCTAACAGTTTGGTTGAGGAATCTGGGGAAATAATGGTGCCATTGTTGGATTTTAATTTAAAGGTTATAGGGCCAGACCTGTGAGTGGGGTAGAAAAGCAGCAGTTTGGTTTTATTAGGATTTAACATGGGACGACACTTACGGAGCCAATTTTCAACTGTGTTAAAAATATTTTAGGATAGAATCTGCAACTCAGTAGGTGAAGTGTCAGCATACTAAAGTGAAGTCATCCGCATATTGAATGCATTTTGCATTTGAGATGACCTTATACAAATCATTGATGAAAATGGAAAATAATAGTGGACCTAGTATGGAGCCTTGGGGTACTCCGAGGGTGATGGATAAAAGAGTGGATAGTTTGCTCTGCCATAGGACAGCCTGTTGTCTACCACTGAGATATGACTGAAAACATTGGATGGCCTGGTCCTCTAGGGAGATGGATTTCAAAGTGTTTATGAGTATTTCGTGGTTTACCATATCAAAGGAAAGCTCGAGAAAGATAGCAGAGGAAAGTTTATTATTGTTTTGGTGTTGGTTAATGACATTAGAGAAGGAGAGGAGGGCTGAGGTTGTACTATGGAATGGTCTAAAGCCATGTTGGGTGTTGGTAGAAGATTATTATGGATAAGATATTTCAGGAGTTGATTGTGGATGCATTTTTCCATAATTTTGGCCAAGGGTGACAGAATAGCTATGGGTCTTTAGTTTGAAAGTTCAGTAGAGCTGCCCCCTTTATGGAGTGAGATAACATGGGATATCTTCCAGATGGAGGGAATGGTCGCTTCAATTATAGTTCTATTGATCAGGCTAGTAATGGGGTATGCTATGGCATCTGCAGCTTTTTGTAGATATTCTGCAGGGAGGAGATCAGCCAACAGGGTGTTAATAATGTTGTTGTTCCTGCCATTGGCATTTTACAGGTCAGGCTACCAATCTATCTGTCTCTGCCTGTAGTGGGAAGAAAGATGTGAAGGGCTTCTCTGGGCTTCTCTGCCAAATGTGTATTTTTCTCATGTCATCTGTATTGGCTGACAGTTTGGGGCCATGTAAGGTGCCCTAAAGATGTGAAAGATAGCTGGCTGTTACACTCTCGGCAGGTTATAACCAATAACACTAAGGCCACAGCAGCAGTGATCATTCTGACATGTAAAGTGATGTTAAGTGTAACTTACCCAACTATACTTAACTTGTGTATTGCTGTTTGGACATAGGTGAGGAAAGGTGCTTGTATATGAATGTCTTTGTATTGATGACCGTATAACGCTCAAAATCTTAGAAGAATAGTTCGGGACAAACTCAGCTAATGTATTGCGATGTCACATTATTAAGTGCAATCTATGAGTATTAATCTAATGCACACAAAACATTAATCAAGCAGTACTGTTTTACCAGCCACCTGTGTTATGAATATTGTCAAATTTGAAAGTCTAATGAACTTTCACGGTCTGTAAAGTGTATAAACATAAAGCTACTTGATTATAAGTTTAATTACTGTGCAAAGCATTCACGGATTCGTTTGTTAAAAAAAAATACAAGAATAAATAATTCCTTGTCCGAATAAGATATCAAAGTGAATGAATGGAAGGTTGCAGCTACCCTCTTCATTGTATGTCGATGGCTATGTAATATCTAACATACCTTTTGGGACAGAAAGATCAAAGCAAGGTGGGTGAGAAATGTTGAAAAGTATGCAGCCAGATCAAAGTCACCATTACTTGTTTTGTCACTGAAATATGTCTGTGAGAATAATTCTCCATCCCCTGTTGTGTGAGACAGGACTAATCAAAAATATCTTTTGTTAAATGGAAAGATGAGACAGACCTTGTGAGAAGTGTGGAACAGGGTAATGAAAGAAAAATACAGTCAGCGTCACAGGTAGCCAGCTTCCCATTGTTTTTTATGGAAATTCCCCCTTTTCAGTGAAAAGAACCCCCCTCTGCTTTCTGATGGAGGACTGCATTCAGCTCCAGACAATATCATGGACAATGTGGATTACACCAGTAGGAGTCCTACTTTGTTCATAAACTCGGTTCCCTTTCCCAAGTCTCATTAACATAAATTCAATAGCTGCTTTTATTCAAAAGTACTTAAGCAGGTTAAGCAGGGGAATAAAAGAGACAGGCATATGAAAACTGTTATGCATACCACTATGGTGCCGGCACCACAATAGGCAGGTGTTTCTCTATTCATGTGGAATACAACTGGTTGCTATGATACCCTCTGGTAATGATGAAAGTTCTAGCAATAAGTAGGTTCGTTTTTTCAGCTATTTTGCACTTATCTGTTTCCCTACAGAGACATTCATTGTTATTTCCTAAAGTTTACTAAGGAATAGAGAATGGTGGGTAGTGTCAAATGCTTTCCTAGGTCATGTAACCCTGTGGGGACAACTATGACCATTGTCAATAGCCTGTTGCACCTTTTCAATGACTATGAGAAGTCTCACTGATAACTTTTATATTATTTATTTAATTTAACTTACCTTAAGTTTTAAACTGGTAAGTGTGTAGCATATCGATATAATCCAGGTGGAAAAATGTCCATGAGCCAGGGCAATGGTGGACGGTTGAGGCATCGATGTGGGCGTATGCCAGCAACATCAGCAGCTGGCAGTCGTTGCGGACAACAACAGGGCCGCGGCCGCCCCCATAATGCCAGCAGCAGCCCCAGCAATGCTGGGTCTGTGCTGTCATCAGACCAACCCAGAAGACCATGTGCACGTGGCTCTGGACAGGCCCAACAGGGATCTGTGTCCAGTCAACGAACACCTGCTTCTGATGACAGTACCCAGTCTGGATTGGTACCGGATACGGTCCATAGCACCCCTGCAAGGCACATGTACCGTGTCCATGGCCAGAGACACTGATCTGTATGACCTGGCAGGTACAGTCTGTGGCTGTCCACAAACACTGGTATATGGCAGCCATGAGGTGGAACTGTGTGCATCCATGCACACATGCGAATTGACAACACCTAGGGCTACTGCATACACGCACACACTGCATCAACATTGCCCCACCTTGTACTGCTGTCCCTCACCAACACACATACACATACATGTCAATTGGTGGTATCAGTGGCAGACTCAGGCATACCAAGTTCACACCCTGTGCATATGATGAAACTGTGCCACCTCCTGCAATCTGTAACATCAGTGCAGGTACAGGTTAACATGTTGCTGATGCACAGGGTGACTACATAGACGTGTAGTAATAGTATCATGTTGTTAACAGTACTGTGTGCTGATATAATTGTGGGTATATCCCAGCATGCCTGATGCAGTAAGGGTATGATTGTCTTGTAGTGTTGTCTACACTCATGGTAAGTACCATAGTGTATCATCTGCACATGTTTGCATACTGGTGGTAAGGATGTCAACAGAAGGCCACATAGATAGGTGGCACAGGGGATAAGGTAATGAAAGTATTGATATGCAATGATGGACATGTAAACTGAAAGTGGCATGTTGCCCACACTGGACTCTGCAATGCGGATGTTTGAGAATGTTGATATGTGTGCAGTACTACATGACTGGTACAGGACACACAGGAGCACCCTAGCACTGCAAGCTCACATCTCCTACCATGCTAGACAGCCCCAACACACAAAACTAACTTTCACAGGAGGGAGAGTCCCCATAAATGTCAGGGATACTGTGGTGGCAGGACAGGTAGCATACATCCTACTAAGTATGGAACCACTGAGTGAAGGCTCAGTGTCTGCTATTTGACATGTGTATTACTGCAGGTGTGAGCACCTGGGTTTCCATCCGGTTATTGTACATCCTGACAGTACATGGTCTGTACACTTGTGTGTGCTGAGACTGGACCCTGGCCATCTGACCTGTGTATTTCCATGTACATGTGTATAGTGCCTGCATATTTGCACTGTTACCTACTGGAAGTGGTACAGCTTGTTTGTTGTACAATGGACTACATGCATCCCTGCTTACTGTAGCTTTGTTTGCATGCATGTTTGCTTGCAGTTACCCTGGAACACTGATTCCACCTGCAATGCAGATTTACAAAGCTTCTGTGGATTCCTAGTGACATCTGCATAGCTTACTATACGTATGTCCATGTCTCACTTGGCAGAACGTCACTGTTTGTCCTGTTCGCATGTACATTGCCCGTGACACATTGCATATGACTTACCTGGCATTTGACCACGTGAGCAGTCATATATGCCAGTGCTAACTAATCACAGGCACTACACCCTCACATACTCACCTTCTGTACCTTGTTCCCCATTGGCCATATGTGCTGTTAATCACCATGGCAATCACAATACTATGGTAGCATGTGCAAAGGTCACTTGTCAGTCACCTCTATGGTACAGTTGTGGAATATGTGATTCATGCGGCAATGTCACAGCTGCCACATGTACACAGTCAACCCTCTCCCATACACATGGACGTACAACACATGTGTGAGATACAACCACATAGCCAAACTGGGGACTAAGCACTCTGAACCCAGTACTGGCATAACCTGTCAGGTGGCATGAAATACTACAGTGACTACAATACCAGTCTGATGTAGACCTACACTGACAGCAATCCAAACACATGAACACACTGGGGCATTCGTGGAGCCTCAGAATAGCATCCTGCCTGAGCAGCAGACACCTCTGCAGCTAGCACACAGGCATACGTTAAGCCGGAACACAGCACGTGCAACACATAGCACACAAATCCTGTGTGCCAAACAGTCACAGCCTGTACGGCTAGACAACACACCTGCTACAGTTGTGTTAGGTACCTTTATGGTCCGGTTGTGGTTTATGTGAGTCATGTGGCAATGTCACAGCTGCCACATGTATGCAGTCAACCCTTACCCCTGGCCAGGAACGTACAACACATGTGTGGGATGCCACCACATAGCCAATCTGGGGACTGAGCACTCTGAACCCAGTACTGCCATACCCTGTCAGGTGGCATGACATACTACAGTGACTACAATACCAGTCTGACATAGACCTGCACTGACAGCAATCTGAGCACACTGGGGCATACTTGGAGACTCAGAACAGCATCCTGCCTGAGCATCACACACCTCTGCAGCTGGCACACAGGCATATGTTACGTCGGAACAGAGCACATGCCACACATGGCACACACATCCCGTGTGCCACACACTCACAGCCTGTAGGGCTACACAACACACCTGCTACAGATGTGTCAGGTACCTCTCTTGGCCGCTGCAGTGGATTCCCACTCAACAGGCTGTACATGGTGAAGGTCACAGTGATATGCCCGTGGGGCACTATGGTCTACCACATAACACAAGCATACAGGTCAGTCAGAGGCATGGACACATATGACTCAGTCATTGTCCATGCCACTATGGCTGACCTGTGATGTACCTACCTGGACTACATGATAGGGAACATAGAAGGGCTCTCTGAGCACGTGGCACAGGGTGGTATGACCCTGACCTTGGTTGGCATCATACCCTCACCAAGACTGCTGATGTATTACTGAATGCTGATGAATTACTGTAGCTACAACACCCTAGCTGAAAGGTTCCTAGCATGTAGTCACTGCATTGCTATGGAACAACTTGTTACCACTCCCACAACAGGTGAAAACATGCAGCACGTGTTCATCAACAACATGTAGACTATATGCCCCAGACCAGATATGTATCCCTCGCCGCTAGGATGATATCATATACAACTCACACTATATATACACATACCACATGCAGCACCCGCACAGATAACCACAGTCATAATGTTATCCAGTGCAAATACCATGTATTCACATGTGGCAGGCTTCAGACATGGGAACTATTGAAGGTCACAGGTATATATGTGTATTTGGCACACACATACATCATCTGTGTGCATCGCCATCACTGGTTTAATCGATGTCATGCATTATTGTGAACAACAACCCACACACATGGGCATTCTGTGTGACAAAAATACACGTGGCATTTGTGGAATTCAAAGACATAACTAACTGTGCTATGACAGTAGTGAGAGACGTAGTAGCAGAGCATGCTATTTGCATTACTGGGAGATTTGCCCTCTTCTGCTGTACTTGTAGGGTGCTGACATCATCTCTGTGTAGAGATTGGAATATGCAGCAGCTGGTGTGTTGTACTGGTTGCCAAAAGGGTAAATTCTCTCACACATGTAATTACACACACCCTACTTCCACCCCCCACACACACACACTTACAGGATTCAAACCCCTACCTAACTATGTTATGACACTAATACGAGATGTAGTAGCCAAGCATGCTGTTTTCATTACTGGTGGGTTTAGTTTCTCTGGCTGTACTTATAGGGTGCTGACATCATCAGTGTTTAGAAAGGGGAATGTGCATCCTGTAGTGTGTTCTCCTAGTTGCCAAAAGGGACATTTCTCTTACACAGTATTGCACACACACTAACCCCCCTCATCCAAACACACACACTGCGCATTTGCAGGATTTAAACCCCTACCTAACAAAGTTATGACATTCAAGAAGGATGTATTAGCAGAGTGCGCTATTCGCATTACTAGAAGGTTCTTCTCCTGCTGTACTTATAGGGTGCTGACATCATCAGTGTTTAGAAAGGGTAATGTGCATCCTGTAGTGTGTTTTCCTAGTTGCCAAAAGGGGCATTTCTCTCACACAGAATTGCACACACACTAGCCCCCCTCACCCAAACACACACAATGAGCATTTGCAGGATTCAAATCCCTACCTAACTATATTATGACACTCAAGATGGGCGCATTAGCAGAGCACACTATTCACATTACTGCGAAGGTTTCCTTTCTCCTGCTGTACTTATAGGGTGCTGATATCATCAGTGTTTAGAAAGGGGAATGTGCATCCTGTAGTGTGTTCTTCTCGTTGCCAAAAGGGACATTGTTTTCATACAAAATTGTACACAAAAAATTGAGCATTTGCAGGATTCAAACCCCTATCTAGCTATGTTATAACACTCAAGACAGATATATTAGCAGAGCGTGCTATTCGCATTACTGAGAAGTTTCCCTTCTCCTGCTGTACTTATAGGGTACTGACATCATCAGTGTTTAGAAAGGGGAATGTGCATCTTGTAGTGTGTTCTCCTAGTTGACAAAAAGGACATTTCTCTCACACCGAATTGCACACACACCAATCCAGCTTACCCACACAAACACTGAGCATTTGCAAGATTCAAACCCCTACCAAACTGTATTATGACACTTGAGAGAAACGCATTAGCAGAGCACACTATCTGAATTACTGGGCATCTGTCCTGCACCTGCAGTAATTATAGGGTGCTGACATCATTACTTATACAGAGGTATGTACATCTATTACTACCTGTCAGGTGGGGGATAGCATATATATGCATTTTCAGCCACCTACTTTAGGGTCAGATATGCACATCAGCACTGGCAGGTTATGTTCTATACCATGCTTTGTGACCACAGGACCTGTAACACACAACACAACCAGTTCAGACCACCCCTCCCACATCCAGGACACACACTTTGCTTCCCTGGGAACAGTGCCAAGATATGACGGTGTTCACATACACCATTCCAGTTGTTAACATCAGGTACAGGTATATTGTGTGTGGGAACTACTCAGGCCTCTACAACATTACCCTACAGCCACTACAAGTTGTGAGTCCATGTGCTATGGCAGGACCACTCACCACAGCCACAAGGGGGAATACATATTGCACCTGACCATCTGCAACATGGGTACTCACTGTTCCACACCAGAGGTAGACCACCATTGTTGATATCTGACCATACCCACCTTTCCCTGGACATCCATATCCCATCCCCACCCCCAGGCAAGGTTGTCACTGCAAACAAAGTGTATTTATCAAAAGCAGACTTTGCACTTGTGAAGACTGGGGTGGAAAACTTCAAAGGACCCATGCGGGGGGAGTATACAGGCCACTCTGCATAATCCTTGACAATTGCATTCTATGAGCATGTGGAAGGTTTGCATTGATCATGCTATCCCAAATATACCCATGACTCCTCCACAACAGGACACCTATCAGGTGTACACCAGCCATATATGAGCTGTCCAACAGACAGAGTGAGCTAATACATTGCAGAGCAGTAGCCCACAGAGGGAGGACATCTCTGAACAGTGCTGGCATGACACTTCAATCTGTCATAATCATCATGACAAAGTGTTGACAGTGAAATTGTCCAGACACTGCAGATAAGGCTCCCCTCAATCTGTTATTGACGCCCACTTACTGTTAGAGGTCCTCACCAACCCTCTTCCAGCACACACCAACAACATGGATGTGGCATAGCAAATTCAACCCCTGGGATCTCCACTGTGTCCCTGCTTGATGGAGGCACAGCACACTAGGCTCAAACGGTGTCTTATGTGACCTACTTTACAGTGGCACAGTAGCCTACTGTACTGGGGAGGCAGACGCCAAGCACACTCTGGCAAAGCTTTCATTCCCTAGGGCAAACAGCCTAGTATTGACCTCTACACCCATATGTTTACTTGTCAGATGCACAATATTTGTTGCTGATAGACTGTTTGCAGGTCTTTATTGCCATAGCATTCCCTGTTTCTATGAACAACTTGTGTATCTGTGGAAGATGTTTGAATATGAGAGGGATCCACTATATCACGTATGTCTCTGTAGTCATTTAACTGTGTGCACTGGGCAGATTGCTGTAATGTGGTTGGTTCCTGGCATAACACATACAAATACCAGATATGTGTGGCCAACTGCTAAACTGAGATATGGCCTAAGTGTGTTTGCATGCCCAGTTCAGGCTGTCCATGGCATGTTGTCTGACATATGTCTTATTTATCAAAGTGTGCGAGCATGCCCAGTGTGAGCTTTCCATATGTTGAACTCTGCAGTCCACCACATTTGTGGATGAGTGTGAACTTCAACAATATCTCACGTTTATGGTTGTGTGTTGTGTGTCATGTTGTGTACTTACTGTCCAACTTTTTTGTGTCTGAACACAACAGGGATTATACTGTGCCTGCAGGGTTTGCATGGGATACTTTGCATACAGTTGTCAACATCCTTTCATACTGACCTAACACTGTAGTACCGTATAGTGTACTGGTTCAGTACTTTCACTGTGGTGGACAGTATCCTGGGCTTTAGTCCTATCACTGCTTTAAATTTTCATAGTGAGCACAACAGACTGGTTAGGGGCCAGTTGTGCACATATGACCATGTTGCATTATGTTCAGATATGAACTACTTAAACCAGGCTTGTCCAACATTGGTAGTATATTCCACAACATAGGTGGACATTGGCAAATACTAGCGATGTGCCCTAGGCCATTTCTAATGCTAGTCAGAGAGTGTGTTTGTCCTTCGACACACATTGTAACTGGAGTTTGCCATGACATATGTCATGGTTAGTATACTGTGCCTCCGTCTACCCGTGACATAACAGTGATACCCAGGGTAAACCTACCATCTCCCATCCACTCATCAAGATTCCTCTTGAGGAGAGTCGATGAGTGACTCTCTGGCTAACCTGTACTATGGGTTTACTCAAGAGTGGGGGTGGCTTCTGTGTTATGGATCATTCAGTACAGCTTGTCCTATGTATGTCAGTGCTGGGGTTCAGGTCTCTCATGTGCATAGCTCACTGCCATTCAGATTGTACAAGGTGCAGCATGTTCATTGATTCCAGCTTGGACATGGCTTTATACATCAGGCACAGCTTGCCTCTGGGAAGGCAGTATGGCAGTGTGTGGAGCTGCAGTTTGTTTAATCAGGCAACACATGGCATCTGTTCAAGCTCTTTGATACTCCTGGTGAGGTACTTTTGGGGTCTTTCCAGTTGATGGAGGTGTCTGCTGAGGTACATCCCACAAGGGCCATTGTAGTCAATTGTGACGCTGATGAAGGATGACTGCAGAGCCACAATGACCTCCCCTGATCTAGATCTGACAACTTTCATGATTAGGTGGGTATATGGTATGTTTCTGTAAGCACTACAGCCACATGCTTGTCCAATGCAGGATATCTATCAACTTGTGTCCCCAAATCTCTTATTATATGTTAAGTACTTAATGGGTTAACACCTATGTGGTAATTGGTGGGCACTTACTGTATATCCACAGGGGTTGACTATACACTTTTCTGCAATTAGCTTGCTGACATGGCTATGGCACCAGTTGTCTGTTTCTATGTGGCTCTTTTGTGGGATGCTTGTGTCAGCTGGAGGGTCAGATATGGTGGCCAGTTTGTAGTCCTCTGCAAACTTGTTCAGACACAGTCCTTCCATGTTGGCCTGTACCTATGGGACATATATACCAAACAAGGGAGGTCCCAGGACCAAGCCTTGTGGGATGCCAGTTATATCTGGTTTGTAGTCTGACATGGCTGCAGCATTTCTGACCATGTCAGTTCTGTCCTTGGTCTGGTTTGCAACCCCTCTATTGACATAGGGGTGTATATTTAAGCTGGTGAGCTTATCTATAATGAACACGTGGGGTATTGTATGGAAGCCTTTTGCAAGGTCGAGCTAGGCTGTGTGGACCGCATTCCCCTCATCAATGACCTTAATGACTGTTTCAAATGAGTCAAACATGTTTAAGGGGCAGGATCTGCACTTAAGAAAGCCACACTGGGTAGGGTCCAGTGTCAGTAGGTCCCCAATATCTTTATGTCTGCAATACATGCTGATCCTTTCCATAGCTTTGAAGAGCAAGCTTGTCAGGATTCTGGGGTGGTAGTTTGCAGTATCCATTCAGGCAACACCTTTGTGGAGAAGGACCATTGTTGTTGTACACTGCTCTTTGGGTACATATCCTGTGATAAGGCTGACATTGAGCAGTAGTGTTATTTGGCATTCCATTCTTCTTGGAGTCCATGTTGGACTCAGCCCAGGACACCATCTCATACCATTGATGCTGTGTGTTTTGCTTTGTAGATGCTGGCTGTTACCTCAGCATCTGCAATGTCAGGGGGCCAGCACTGTGCTGGGATAGATATTTTGCATTTTGGGGGGGGGGGGTTGCACTGCACCTGTCAGGTTGGATGTTGGCAATATGTGTGTGTGTTTGGTATGTTGTTTGTAATATTTGAGTGATTCAGAGCATATCTGTGAATTCCCAACAAAGTTCCTACCATCAGTTAAGAAAGCCTTGTGATTATCCTTAGTGTCCTGTACAATTTGTATCTTCATAGGTTCATAGGTTCATACTAGGCTATCCGCCCTAGGGCATTTATAAGCCTAGCCAGAGTGTGTGTGACTTTCACCACCCCTTGCTATGTGAATATTATGGCCATTTATGATTTACTTTACTGTGCCTCTGTCTGGACGTGACACAGTGAAGACGCCCAGTGTACATCTACAATCATCCATCCACTTGGCAAGATTCCTGTTGAAGAGAGTCAGTGAGGGGCTCTGCCTAAGATGGAGTGGGATTCCATTCCAGGGTGTAGGGAGCCTCTGGGTTATGTATCTGTCCCTCCAGCACATCCTATTTCATTATGTGTTGAGGTTGACATCTCTCACTCTCACAGCTCCGATGGATTTGGGTTTTCTGGGGTGGAGCATGTCCATTACTCCTGTGTTGGACATGGCCTTGTACAACAGGCATACAATGCCTCTGCGTAGGCAGTATGTGACTGCATACAGCTGAGGTGTCTACAGCTAGGCAGCATATGACATATATTTGAGACCCTTTATCCTCTTGGTGAGGTACCTTTGAGGTCTTTCTAACTGCTGCAGGTGTCAGGTAAGGTACATCCCAAATGAGGCATTGTACTAGATTATGGGTCTGATAAGAGAACAGTATAGGGGCACAATGACCTCTGTTGATGTAGATGTGAATCCTTTCATGATACGGTGTCCAATATAGACAGTCTTCCTAGCCATGTTGGCAATGTGAGTGTCACATGACAGGTTACTGTCCACTTGTGTCCCTAGGTCCCTGATTACTCCTTCCATACATAATGGATTACCACCTATGTGGTAATTTGTGAGCACCTTGTTTGGTATTTGGTGAGACATTCATACTGTCCAGTGTCTTCAGGACGGCTGGGTGGGGTTCCTGTGTCTGAGAGTGTGTTCTGTAGCATGCTACAGACTGTACAGCAGTTTTGCCTACGGTTAGTTGCACATGGGTGGTCTCTGATGCTTCGTGCATTGTCAGTTACCTGGACGTGTGGGTGTCTGTGCTGAATATGGATACTCCCCCTCCTTTTATGTTTTGGTCTAGGTTTTGGGGCCATAACGCATGATATGAGGTATAACCTGGTAGTGCTGGTGTGCTGTCAGGAGCCTTGCTGCAGGTTTCTGTCACTGCATGGACATCGATGTTCTCCATACTGGGGAGGGCCTCGGGAGCATGCATGTTGAGGTTTACACGTCTGGCATTGGGCAGCATTACCGTTATGTTTCTTTCCACTTATGTTTTCTAGGGAGGTGGGTGGGTTAGTCTTTTCAGCCTTGCCTACGAAAGGCTCTATGGAGGTGGCAAGAGTCTTATCCAATATCCAGACGCCCAGGGGTAACAGGTGCAAGCCATCCCTGGCACAGCAGCGTGGCTTGTCAAGCATGACATCCCAAGCAGACAGACATTGGATCCCCTTGGAATGACGCCAGTAATTGTGCCACTTGTTACAGCCGATCATTCTGTGTTTGTACTGAGGCATCATTCTTGGTGAGGGTAGGATGCTGCACATGGTCAGTGTCATACCGGCCTGGACTACATAATCGGAGAGCTCATCCGTGTCTCTTTTCATGTAGTCCAGGGAGGTACATCTCAGGTCATTCACGCCAGCATGGACAATGACTGCATCATATTTCTACTTGCTTTGGGGTGACCTGCGTACTTGTGTTATGTGGCGTATTGTAGCAGCCTACAGGCAGCTTACTGTACCCTTTCCCTTGTTCAGTCTGGTGAGCAGGACAGCAGCGTGTCTGACTATGGAGTCACCTATTACAACTGTATCAGGCATGTTGTTTCTCCTTCTGGCCTGTGACTGTTTGGCACACCAGCTTTGTGTACTATGTGTTGCATGTGCTATGTTTGGAGGTAGTGGTTGCTTGGGTGTCTGCTTTGGAGGCCTCTGTTGATGTGGTGCGTTAGTAATTAGGGCCTCCGGGAATGTTTTTCTGTGTTTATGTCTTTGGTTTGCAGTTGTGATAGGTCTATATGAGACTGGGTTTGTGGTGTGTGTGGTTACCTTCTCCTCCTGACTAGTTTTGACAGTACTGAGTTGAGAGAGCTCAGCCTCCGGTTTGGATAAATGGTTGCATCTCTCACATATATTTGTATTTCTTGGGGAGGTGAGGGTTGTCTGTGTACATGGGGCAGGTGTAACATTGCCTCAAGATTCACAGATTTAACTTGTTGTAGCTGGCCTTAGTGGATTGTATGAGTGGACATATTTTATTGCCATATGACTGATCAGTGATTACTTCCCTTTTTATGTTTGCTCTATCATGTAGTAGCTTCCTCATTCTCTTGCATGGTTTGGTAATGGCTGGAGTCCACCATGCCAGATGCCTACGTGTATGGCATTGTGACTTGGTTTTATTTGGGATTGCATAATCCATGCATTCCTGGCAGTGTTCATGGAATGCCTGTATAACAGGTTCTGAGGTGTGGCCCATATTTTGCACCTGCACAGGGCCTTTAATGGATTCCACATCAGTTTGGAGGAGTGCAACTTTTGCTTTACACATGTTTTTCACTGTGGTTTTCTGGCCAGGGACTGTGGTCAGGATGTGTATATCCGGTGTGATTACTCTATGGTCTGGTCTTACCAGTGAGGGATACACTTCTCATCTTGCCATCCAGTACCCATGTTGCTGATTATCACATCCAGTATGCTTACCCCTCTTGTGGGAGTGGTACGTTGTTCCTGGGCATTTTGGTTTATGGATTCTAGGAACTTTTGTCCTACAGTGTTGGAGCTAGAATAATGCTCCCAGTCTATGTTTGGGTATTTTCAGTCACCCGATATAATGTGGTTTGGAGGGCTTGATATATTCATGTATTCCAACATAGGCCAAGTACAGTTCCTGGTGTTAGGACGGTAGTCTGTAGCAGGCTATAAACTGGGAGGCAGTTTTAGCCACTGTTACTTGACCATGGCTAGTCCATGCTGCTTCTTATTGTGGTACCAACATGGGGGGTGTGGTTATCCTTGACAAGTATTGCTAATCACCCTCCTTTTGTAGCTTGTTCCATGTTTTGAGGCTGTACAGCACAGTATGAGGTGTAACCTGGTAGTGTTAGGGTGCTGTTGTGAGCCTTGACCCAGTTTTCTGTTACAGGACAGATATCAACATTCTCCATACTGGGGGAGTTTAGACTGCATGCATCTTGCTGTTTAGACCTCTGGCATTGGGTAGCATTACATCTAGGTTCTTATCCCTTGTGATACCTATGGAGGTGGGTTTGTGTTTTGAGCCTTACCTATTCAAGGCACGCTGTGGGTAACAACAGCCTTTGCCAGTATCCATAAGGCCAGGACTGATAGGTGCATGCCACCCTTAGCAGGTGGAGCATCATATCTTGCTCAGCATGTCATCCCAGGCTGACACACACATTGGATCCCCTTTGACTAACAGCAATACTTCAGCCAATTATTGCAATTGATCATCTCATCGTCATATTGTGGCATCATGCTTGGTGAGGGTAGGATGTTAGTCAGGGTCATCAAGTTTGCATATACTACATGGTGTTACATTGCTTAACACATGGCATTCATGCCTCAGGTGGTGCTGCAGGGCTGCCTCTGTCAGATGCACATACTACACTCCCTGTACATGTTTGAGAGCAGGTTATGTCATTTTAGGCATCCCTGTTATTATATGCGTGAGTCAGAGAGGGGTATCATTCCCAGGGTTCCTACTGAGCCAGTGTATGTGCTATGTGTTGCCTCTTTACCAAGGCCAGGGCATACTGGGCACACCTCCTTCTGCCTACTGGGGCAGGCTCAGGTTGTTCCCCCTCCGAGTCACGCTCTGCCTGTGATAGCCTTGGCAATGGTGGGGGTCTGTTTGGCCCGGCCCTATGCTGGTCCTGCTGCAGCTGTTTTCGCAAGATCATATTATGTAGCATAGCACATACCATGACAATTTGGGTACATGTAGTTGGTGAGTACTGCAAGGCTCCACCAGATGTGTCCAGACACCGGAACCATGACTTGAGCAGCCCAAACACACGCTCTATTACATTACGTGTTTGTGCGTGTGCCTCATTATGGCGTTCCTGTTCAGGTGTGTGTGCATTTCTGATGGGTGTCATCAGCCACGGCTCCAGTGCATAACCTGCATCCCCCACTAGGTGTCCATGTGGGATGTCCCCATTGGCAAATGTCTGGTACAGCTGTGTCAAATGCCAGATATGGGAATCATGGTAGCTCCCAGGGCAGCCAGCACACACATTCATTATTATGCCCTGGGCATCACACACGACCTGGCAGTTGATGGAGGGGAAGCCCTTGCGGTTTATGTAGGCCCTACCCTGCTCACCGGCTGGTGCTTTGATGCGTATGTGTGTGCAGTCTATTGCACCCACTACCTCAGGGTATTCCGCTATTTGCTGGAAGAGACGCATATTGCTGGCCAATACCTCACGGGCATTGGGGAAATATACATGATCACCGACATGTGCTGACATGGCATCCATGAACTGGTGCAGTACCCTGGAGGCTGATGCCTGTGATATCCCCATCATATCACCAGTTGGTCTCTGGAAGGTACCTGTTGCTAGGATTCTTAGGCCAACACATACCTTGGTTTCCACTGGGATGGGTTCCCCTCTGTTGGTTCTGTGTGTGAGGCGTGGCCTGCACAGCTCGACAATTTGCTGCAGGAGGTCTCTGTCCATTCTATAGCGCTCCACTATCTCCAGCTCATGTAACCCGTGGTAGGTGACCCTGGGCTTGTACACTCTTCTCCATCTCCTCACTGTGGGTTGTCTGGCACCATTTGCATTGTCACCACCCCAGCAAGTTGTCTATGTCTCCTTATGACAGCTATGGCAGCCCCTAGCATTTCTGCTCTGAGTTCAACTTTTTCAGTTTTCACTTCTAATAGCTTACTCCTGTCTTGCAGTGTCTCTTGAGAGAAACATCCCGCACTGCTGTTTGCAGAGTTTTAAGTGCTGGGCTGGGCTACTATTCTGCCTGTGTAATTGCCGGCTTCTAATTGTTTTCACCTGCTAGTTCCAGCAGTATTCCCTGCTAGCTTCCTACTAATTCTGTTGCTTCCTTTTTCCTTTCTGTTTCCTCAGGGGGGGAGCAACGCGCATACCAGTAGAAACACGCTCACAGTGGCTTACACGTGTGCACACATGCTTACACGGTTTAGAATCTTCTTATTCGGATTAAAACATGCGCACACCAGCGCAAACAGTCTTACACGTCTGCCAACAGGCTCCCACATGCTCAGTCTGCCTTACACGTGCACACTGCCCTACTCGCGCCTCATGGCGCTCACACGTGTGCATGCACGCCCAGCAAGAAACTTTGGTGTAAGCAACAGTGTACACCTTCCATTTCTTGACTTTCCCATGCTTATCTTGTGGCACTCCTCTTTCCATGATATGTGTCTGACATCTGTCATGTAACACTGACCTCCAATGAACTGCATTTCTTTCTGCCATTCCCCCCTGTGATGTCACCTATCTCCTACTCTGTTCCTCCCCCTTATGTAACTCTTACACTACTCAGAATGTGCTCATTTGCTATGTGACAGTGGGATTCAGTATCCTAACACTCATTTACATCAGATTGCCTACTAATGCTTAGTTATATGTCTTAGACTCAGCTTCCCCCCTTAGCAACCACTAAACGGTGGCCATGTTGTTTTTGGTCTGCTGGTCCCTGCATTGTAAATCCATGTATTGCATAAAACCCACATTTGTGGGTTTATAACCTTCATTTTTATGTTTTATATAGCGCAGCCCATTTGCACTGGGCTGTGCTGCGTTTAAACATCGGCGATCGCCAAAAAAAAAAAAATATTTATTTCTCAAATTTGCATTGGGGTACCTTGCCAGTGGCCACATATTTGGCCATTGGCATGCTGGCTGACACATATGCACCCTTTATTTGGAGCTGACATGGCTCCATTGTGTTATTTGCAGAAACATTCTCAGTTGTCAACTGAGTACATTTCTGCAGCTAAAACGGCTCTTACACGGGCTGGTTTGGGCTTCGTGGATTGCTAATCTACCTCATTTGCATGCCTTTCAGCTGCAAGTGAGGTGATTAGCATATCCACGCCCACTTCGTGTAAGAGACATTTTAGCTGGTCTCTTACATGGAATTTCGGGCTGTTCCTGGATCGCTAGGGCTGCATGGAGTCTTACACTACTCTTAGACTCCATGCAAGCCTTCGTGAATCCTGCCCTAAGTCATAGTAATCTAGAAGCAGCAACCTGGTTCTTTGTGCAAGCGCTTGTGAAGCAGTATTACCTTCATTTCTTCACCTCATTATGGATGAGGCTTGTCTAGTAGCATCATGTGCAGTGTTTCCATACTCTACTCCTTACATCGTCCAAATATATTATGCTGGGATAGTCAATCAATATAACTAAAGCTGATGCAGCACTCATCAGTATAATGAACATAGTACAGTGACATAAGCCAAATGACCATGACACTACCTGTTTGAGTCATCACTGCTGCAGTAGCGGTCGGCTAACCTCAATGCCCATTGTTTTCTGGGGTATATGTTATGCCAGTGCATATATATTTATTTATTTATTATTTATTTTATTTTACATTTGTTTACCGGGATAGTCCGACTTAATACATGTCCATTTTCAGTGGAGGCCCGGGGAGAAAAGCTCCAAAAAGACATTCAACAAACTGTTACATTTTTACAGTTTAAAACACAAAATAAAAGCCAAATAAAAGGATTTTTACACAGATGTAAACAAACACAAAAACAGATACACAAACAAATTATTACATTTTTACTCAGATGGAAAATTCTAGACAGTGTTTTTAAGAATGATAGGGTATTGAATGCCTAGTAGGCTAAGCTGGTAGTAGATCCAAGGAGATCATAGGTTTTATAAGTTAAGAAACAATAAAGCGTAGTAAAAAGTCCTCCATATGCACACAAGTAATGGTTAGAGTTAGTCTGGATTAGGACAAGGACATAGCCATTGTTTTTTAAAGTACTGAATCAGACTTTTCTTGAGCTGAGGTAGAGAGAGTTCAGATGTAAGATTAGCAGGAAGAGAACTTCAAGTTTTTCCAACAGAGTTAGCAAATAGAGATTTACTGTTTGTGTTGTTGGATTTGAGAGTTTGAACTAGCAGTCTTCCAGATGAACGAAGTGTGCTAAGGTTACTGTAGGGGGTGGTGAGGTTTTTAAGTACGGGTGTATTATTTGGTTGGTACAGGATCTTGTGTGCAACTATTAGTCGGTTAACCTGAAGTAGGTTAGGCAGTTCAAGCCATCCTAGTAGATTTAGGTTATGACAGTGATGAGCTCTGTAGGCTGCATCGGTAGCAAATCTAGCAGTGATTGTAGCTGCTAGAAAGTTTATTAAGGTCAGTTTTGCTGAGGTTTGTAAATAGAGGGGAAGCATAGAGGAGGGTGGAGAGAAGATGTGTACAAGCAATTACAGTTCTGACTAATGGCGTTAGGAAGGGCTTGATCCTATATAGTGAGCTAAGTTTTTTATTAACTGTTTTAATAGTTTTATTGATATGCAGATCAAACTTAAGGTCCCCTAACAGTTTGGTTGAGGAATCTGGGGAAATAATGGTGCCATTGTTGGATTTTAATTTAAAGGTTATAGGGCCAGACCTGTGAGTGGGGGAGAAAAGCAGCAGTTTGGTTTTATTAGGATTTAACATGGGACGACACTTAAGGAGCCAATTTTCAACTGTGTTAAAAATATTTTAGGATAGAATCTGCAACTCAGTAGGTGAAGTGTCAGCATACTAAAGTGAAGTCATCTGCATATTGAATGCATGTTGCATTTGAGATGACCTTATACAAATCATTGATGAAAATGGAAAATAATAGTGGACCTAGTATGGAGCCTTGGGGCACTCCGAGGGTGATGGATAAAAGAGTGGATAGTTTGCTCTGCCATAGGACAGCCTGTTGTCTACCACTGAGATATGACTGAAAACATTGGATGGCCTGGTCCTCTAGGGAGATGGATTTCAAAGTGTTTATGAGTATTTAGTGGTTTACCATATCAAAGGAAAGCTCGAGAAAGATAGCAGAGGAAAGTTTATTATTGTTTTGGTGTTGGTTAATGACATTAGAGAAGGAGAGGAGGGCTGAGGTTGTACTATGGAATGGTCTAAAGCCATGTTGGGTGTTGGTAGAAGATTATTATGGATAAGATATTTCAGGAGTTGATTGTGGATGCATTTTTCCATAATTTTGGCCAAGGGTGACAGAATAGCTATGGGTCTTTAGTTTGAAAGTTCAGTAGAGCTGCCCCCTTTATGGAGTGAGATGACATGGGATATCTTCCAGATGGAGGGAATGGTCGCTTCAATTATAGTTCTATTGATCAGGCTAGTAATGGGGTATGCTATGGCATCTGCAGCTTTTTGTAGATATTCTGCAGGGAGGAGATCAGCCAACAGGGTGTTAATAATGTTGTTGTTCCTGCCATTGGCATTTTACAGGTCAGGCTACCAATCTATCTGTCTCTGCCTGTAGTGGGAAGAAAGATGTGAAGGGCTTCTCTGGGCTTCTCTGCCAAATGTGTATTTTTCTCATGTCATCTGTATTGGCTGACAGTTTGGGGCCATGTAAGGTGCCCTAAAGATGTGAAAGATAGCTGGCTGTTACACTCTCGGCAGGTTATAACCAATAACACTAAGGCCACAGCAGCAGTGATCATTCTGACATGTAAAGTGATGTTAAGTGTAACTTACCCAACTATACTTAACTTGTGTATTGCTGTTTGGACATAGGTGAGGAAAGGTGCTTGTATATGAATGTCTTTGTATTGATGACCGTATAACGCTCAAAATCTTAGAAGAATAGTTCGGGACAAACTCAGCTAATGTATTGCGATGTCACATTATTAAGTGCAATCTATGAGTATTAATCTAATGCACACAAAACATTAATCAAGCAGTACTGTTTTACCAGCCACCTGTGTTATGAATATTGTCAAATTTGAAAGTCTAATGAACTTTCACGGTCTGTAAAGTGTATAAACATAAAGCTACTTGATTATAAGTTTAATTACTGTGCAAAGCATTCACGGATTCGTTTGTTAAAAAAAAAAAATACAAGAATAAATAATTCCTTGTCCGAATAAGATATCAAAGTGAATGAATGGAAGGTTGCAGCTACCCTCTTCATTGTATGTCGATGGCTATGTAATATCTAACATACCTTTTGGGACAGAAAGATCAAAGCAAGGTGGGTGAGAAATGTTGAAAAGTATGCAGCCAGATCAAAGTCACCATTACTTGTTTTGTCACTAAAATATGTCTGTGAGAATAATTCTCCATCCCCTGTTGTGTGAGACAGGACTAATCAAAAATATCTTTTGTTAAATGGAAAGATGAGACAGACCTTGTGAGAAGTGTGGAACAGGGTAATGAAAGAAAAATACAGTCAGCGTCACAGGTAGCCAGCTTCCCATTGTTTTTTATGGAAATTTCCCCTTTTCAGTGAAAAGAAACCCCCTCTGCTTTCTGATGGAGGACTGCATTCAGCTCCAGACAATATCATGGACAATGTGGATTACACCAGTAGGAGTCCTACTTTGTTCATAAACTCGGTTCCCTTTCCCAAGTCTCATTAACATAAATTCAATAGCTGCTTTTATTCAAAAGTACTTAAGCAGGTTAAGCAGGGGAATAAAAGAGACAGGCATATGAAAACTGTTATGCATACCACTATGGTGCCGGCACCACAATAGGCAGGTGTTTCTCTATTCATGTGGAATACAACTGGTTGCTATGATACCCTCTGGTAATGATGAAAGTTCTAGCAATAAGTAGGTTCATTTTTTCAGCTATTTTGCACTTATCTGTTTCCCTACAGAGGCATTCATTGTTATTTCCTAAAGTTTACTAAGGAATAGAGAATGGTGGGTAGTGTCAAATGCTTTCCTAGGTCATGTAACCCTGTGGGGACAAATATGACCATTGTCAATAGCCTGTTGCACCTTTTCAATGACTATGAGAAGTCTCACTGATAACTTTATATTATTTATTTAATTTAACTTACCTTAAGTTTTAAACTGGTAAGTGTGTAGCATATCAATATAATCCAGGTGGAAAAATGTCCATGAGCCAGGGCAATGGTGACTGATCTGTATTACTTCACACTGCATATGATGAAACTGTGCCACCTCCTGCAGTAACATCAGTGCAGGTACAGGTTAACATGTTGCTGATGCACAGGGTCTACCTCGTGTAGTAATTGTATCATGTAGTTAACAGTACTGTGTGCTGATATAATTGTGGGTATATCCCAGTGCCTGCATATAATTTCTAGCTTATTCTGATGTTTCAACACTGGTAAGGATGTGTCAACAGAAGCACATAGATAGGGTGGCACAGGGATAACAAACTGAAAGAAATATGCAAAAACCAAATAAAGAAATCCATGAAGAAAGGGAATATATGAAGTTGTATCATACTGAGGCCCTAGCACTGCAAGCTCACATCTCCTACCATGCCATGCCAGACCCCAACACCAAAAAACAACTTTCAACAGGAGGAGAGTCCCCATAAATGTCAGGGGAATGTGTGGTGGCATGGATGGGGGCACACATCCTACTAAGTTGGAACCCACTGAGTGAAGGACTGCTGTCTGTGCTTGACATGTGTGTATTACTGCAGGGTGTGAGCACCTGGTTTCCATCCGTTATTGTACATCCTGACAGTACATGGTCTGTACACTTGTGTGTGCTGAGACTGACCCTGGCCATCTGACCTGTGTATTTCCTTGTACCTGTGTATAGTGCCTGCATATTTGATGTTTGCTTGCTGTTATGTCATGTTTGTCCTGTATAAATTCTCAGTACTCTTACAGGACTTAAGACTTTAACCAATTGACAGTCATATATGAGTCCTCTAATCACAGGCACTACACCCCAATACTCTCTGTAGCCTTATCACCCATTAGAAATATTTAATGTTAATCACCATGGTAATCACAATATATGGTAGCATGTGCAAAGGTCACTTGTCAGTCACCTCTATGGTACAGTTGTGGAATATGTCCAGTAAGATGTAGGTCCTTTGTGGTCCTGTTGTGATTTAGAGAGTCTTCTGTGTGTGAATGGGTGTACCTTCATTGAAGGTTGTGCCAGGGCGGCAACTATAATCTACCACATATCATTAGCGGACGGAGTTCAGTCTGTGGCGCCTTAACCAGGAAAAACCGAAAGACAACAACAACATCCATTAGAAATGCATTGATATATATATATATATATATATATATATATATATATATATATATATATATATATATATATCTTTAGTAAAACTATTGGCATAATGTGGGGGCTACGCCCTACACTCCCAATGTGTGGGGGCTATGCCCCCACCCCCTTATTTAATATTCTCACCCATTATTGCACTCCAGGGTTGCACTGCAGTGGGGCAGGGCTATATTCCATTTTCCACCAAATGAACTTGAACCAAGTGAGCTTTCAGTCAAGTGAGCTTTCAGTGAAGTGCAATGCCTGGCATCATTTTGTAATTTGAGTGTAATTTGACCAAATGTATGGAATCAGATATATATATATATATATATATATATATATATATATATATATATATATATATATATATATATATACATATATATATATAAAAGTGTGTGTTTCTGTGTGTCTGTATGTGTGTGTGTGTGTGTGTGTGTGTGTGTGTGTGTGTGTGTGTGTGTGTGTGTGTGTGTGTGTGTGTGTTTATATATGTATATGTGTATATTTACATATCGATGTATCTATATATCTATCTATATATGTGTCTGTGTGTATGCACATATATATATATATATATATATATATATATATATATATATGTGTGTGTGTGTGTGTGTGTGTGTGTGTGTGTGTGTGTGTGTGTATATATATATATATATATATATATATATATATATATATATATATACACACACACACACACACACACACACACATGTTTAGATATACATAAACATTTGAGGCAAGACAAAATATATCCTCATATATTTATGTGCTGAGAACAAGTTAGTGAGTAAGAGTTAGGTAAACTACTGTGGATATATGAATAACAGAGTGGAAAACAGACACAGAACCACAAAACAGAAATGTGGTACTGATAAGTCAGCACCGAGAAGTACTAAATATATAGTTACACATTGTAGGATAACAGACAAACTGCATGAGTTGTTGGGAAAGTGAATAGATGGAAAGGTATGGATACAGTGTATGAATGCAGTACCACCTGGCATAATATTATTGTATTGCATATCCATTAGAGATCTTAATGGCTATGTAGTCCTATATTTTTAAACCATCACCAGCGTTATGTGAGGCCTTTCTCCAAGACCTAAATGGGAGCTCATGACACTGGCTATAGCATGTGTATCCTGTTGTGGACATTTGACGAGGTGATGGCAATCCTGTATGTGGAGTGTGGCAACACATCATTGTCTTCATTTGCTACATGAAAGTATGGTGTGTGGCACTGTCAGGCCTATGGTCAATGCACAGGAATGCGAGCAAGGACTTATGCAATTGTAGTTGGTCACTGATGGCATACTAAGTTTTCTAGGATGACACTGCTGCATATGGATATGTTCTTAGGTTTTGTCATTTCTCTTAACTACACATCACTGTGCTATGTGATGCTGTGTACAGCAGTGGTTAATAGGTATATGAATAGCATTCATTAATCTTATCTGGTTAAGGATACTAGCTTGGTAAGAGTTGTTGAAGCCAAAATAAAAGAAGTGTGCACAATTAGGGTCATAGAGTCATGTGTTAATAAAATGTTAGTCAGCCGTAGGAACATTAGTAGCCCACACAGAATACCCCACACTGTAAGCATCCATTTGCATTATTAATTTACATCTACTGTTAGACAACTTTGTTTTGATGGCTTCAGGTCCAGAGCAGGCCTGAAAGTATGACTGCCCATCCATGCATCCAGGTTATGATTAAAGAGGGTGAGGGAACTACTATGCTTTATATCGAAATCAAGTACATTCTGTTAACAGGGGATTCTCTGTCATGTATATCTAACTTGCTACAAGCTCAGTTTAAGGTTTTGGATAACCTCTTGAACAGGTCTTTAGGATCATATTAGTTGCTAGTATGTGCAGGAGTTGACAGTGGACCAGATGCTTTGAGACGATGTATGTTTGACAGAGATTGCCTCTCCATGAATCTATAGGCACACATAAATGATATACACTGCTTCAATTATGTCTGGATAGCTCATTAAATACATAACCTTGTGGACAGCAAGGAGAACAAAGTGCAATTTATCAAGCTTGGTGATGTGCGAACAGCACTACATAACAAAGGGGACATTATACATTGTTAATTCCCACAGCTGTTTTTTGGTACTGCTGGTGCATGCCCTGTTAACCACAATTGGTATTCAGTAGACCTTAGATATATTTTAAGTTTAACAAACCAAACATAGCCAAGTAGTATCTTTGCATCAGTTGCCCTCCAAGTAAAAGCAGTAACTGCCCTTAACTATGGCCGTTCGTCAGTACAGGAACATGGTACCTTCTATCCATTTCTCCAGCTCTAAACACCTCTACTTGTTCCTTTTTAACCCAGACATCTGTCTCTCTGACTTACTTGCACACTGATATACCTCATAGATTGTTTTTTTCTTTGATTCTTATAGCCAGGTCAATTTAGAATAGTAAATAGGCCGAAACTACTCTTTCTGTCCACCATTACATCCTGCTATACCTCTCCCCTTCACCATAGCTGATGACATTCAGGTTGTATTTATCCCCTCCCACCTCATTGAGAATCTACAAGTAGGAGTATTTCCCATCAGGTGTTGCTGTGTCTTTCAGCTTTTCCCGGTTAGGGGTCGCCACAGCGGAACTCTGGTCTGCTAATGATTGGCAGTAGATTTTTACATACCGAGTTGCCGGCTCTGATGCACAACCTTCAACGAAGGTACGCCCATTCATGCACGTCTCCACACAGAAGACGCTCTAACTGAGAATCGAACAGGACAACGTCTTACTGTGAGGCAACAATGCTACCACAGCACCACCACCGGTGTCATTTTTAAAAATCACTCTCTACATTCTGGTACATGTGTCCCTCCTTTGTCCCTCAGCATTGTGTGCAAACCTGTAAGTATGCATTTTATTTTAATGTATCCCTGCTTTGCTTGCTGTGTTGTAACTCACTTTGAGTAAATGTGAAATGGGTTTTATGGTGCATATTGGAGCCTCGTTCTACCCTGCCACCGTTTTTCTCTACCTGATGTCCTGTTGTTAATCAATTACTTTACCAGCCTCTACTATCATTGTTAAATATTACCAAACCACCTAGGTAAACACTCAAGTCAATCTGTAAATAACAGGACTGCATCTGTCTATTTGTTGATTCCTGTGCCTTAATCAGTGATAGGTTGAATTAAGCTTCTAAACCTGATGTTAATAATAAGACTGCATCTGCTTTTTGTTGAATTCTGGGTCTAAAACAGTGTTAGGATGATGTAAGTTTCTAAACTGAATGTTGCCCTTACTCCGACACGGACAGACAAATGCTGCCGCTTGTATTGTGAAGTAGCTGAAAGCAAGCTCTGTCAGTGGTGATAGTTTTGTTTTAATGTTGGGATGCTCTTGTCTCCTTTACTGTTAGCCTAATTACCTAAACACTGCATTTCCCTGTATTGCATAATTAAAGTGTTGTGGCATTATCACTGTCTTCTAAGCTCCTACCTCGTACTGTTTTCCTCCCCCATTCTATATCTAATCTCCCCCCTCCATATCCTACTTTTTCTGAGCACTCGTTTCCTCGCTATTACCTTGCTGCCTTTACCTGTTCTGCATATCTCTCCCCACCCATCCATCTCCCTCTTTTTTTCCAGTTTCTCCTCGCTATTACCTTGCTGCCTTTACCTGTTCTACATATCTCTCCCCACCCATCCATCTCCCTCTTTTTTTCCAGTTTTTCCTCGCTATTACCTTGCTGCCTTTACCTGTTCTGCACATCTCTCCCCACCCATCCATCTCCCTCTTTTTTTCCAGTTTCTCCTCGCTATTACCTTGCTACCTTTACCTGTTCTACACATCTCTCCCCACCCATCCATCTCCCTGTTTTTTTCCAGTTTTTATATTCACTCTAGTTGACCCAATCCCCTTCTGACTCTGCTACCTTAATCACGGGACTGTTTTCTCTAACCTTATTTTGTTTCTTCATTTTTTTTGTCTCTTTAGCATTACACCCTGCCTGTAAAATCTCCTCTGTATATTCTAAACTGCCCTTCTCACCACCTTCAGCAGAACCTGCCCCCCTGGAGAGTGTGGAACTTGAAATGCACACTAGCTTTATTTTAAAATAACGTAGGTATTTTTACCTACTGTACTGTTTACTTTTGCAATTGTTTGTATTGGAAAGGTCTGCACACACACTGAACCCCCCCCCAGCCTGTCTCACTCCCTATTGCTATCTCTTGTCTGCTTATTTCTTTATTACGTTATATTTGTCAAACTGTATTTTGCACATATTTGGTTTCATTTAAACACTTTACTGTATTATAATCTGCTAATATTATTTAATCACATCTATTGTTTTCCTTTTTTTAATCCTTCTTATTGTACAAGGTTAAATTTATATATATATATATATATATATATATATATATATATATATATAAAATGTATTGTAAACTTTTGTATTTTTGAGGCTTTTCTCCTCGGGTCTCCACTGAAAACAGGCCATCAGCTCAGTTGGACTAACCCGGTTAACAAATGGCAAATAAATAAATAAATTGCTTTTATTGATCTTCTCTTAGGCTAAAGGTTATGGTCAGCCACTAGATGGCAGAATTGGCTAGGAAAACCTAACTCTACCATTATTGAAACTCCCGCAGCTGTTTTTTGGTACTGTTTGTGCATGCCCTGTTAACTGTGTGTGGTATTCTGCAGACCTTAGATATATTTAACAAACCCCACATAGCCAGGTAGTATGTTTGCTGTAGTTGCCCTCCAAGTAAAAGCAGTAACTACCCTTACATACGGCCGTTCGTCGATAAAGGAACACTGTACCTTCTGCCCATTTCTCCAGCTCTAAAAATCTCTGCTTGTTCCTTTTTAACCCATACTTCTGTCTCTCTGACTTACCTGCACATTGGCATACCTTATAGATTGTTTTTATTTTGTGATTCTCATAGCCGGGTCAACCCACTCCTTTCATCCTCACTGCGCTCGGGGTCACTCCATTCCCCTACCCTATCTCCATTCCAACCCACCCCCACACTCACTTAATTTATACTCTCAGTATTCCTCCACCTCTGCCAATTAGCCAATCACCCATACCCACCAAAAAGTCCCTCCCCTCCAACCTACCTCTTCCCTCCCTCTCCAACCAACTTAATTTCCCCTCCTAGTCTACTTCCTTCTACTTCTCCTAAAGTACTAATTTATTTTACAATTCCACTTACCACTTCTGCCTCAGCCTTTCTCTGCATATCACCTATTTCTGCTCTTTTAAAGTCTCTCCACTATTTCTCCTCCTTTATTCTCTTCTCATATATAACCTATTCACTACAACACTTTAACAGAAACCCTATTACTCACTCATATGTCACCGCTGTACTTCACTCTCCCCCTCCTCCTAATATCACTTTATACATCTTACCATATATCTCTGCATTTTCCAACAGTAACACCCACCCTCTGTCACAGCTACTACTCACTCATCAACTCCCCCACATTTCCCATCTCCCTAAACCTATTTCCAATCTCTCCCTCCAACCTCTTTACTATAAAAAATTACTCAGATATATCTCGCTCCACCATCGTATCACTAAGAACACCCACTACTCCTAACCTACTCTCCTCTTTGCTTGATTTCCTTGATTCACTACTCCTTGATGGGGACATCCACCCCAACCCAGGGCCTACTTCTCCTTCTTCCACTTCTCTCAAGCAAACACCCCCTATCCCATACCCTCTCACTCTTCTAACTATTTTCTCGCTAAATATCAAAAGCATCGTTAACAAAATTCCAGCATTACACGCCTGGATTGATGTAAACTCACCTAACATCCTTACACTGTCAGAAACCTGGTTAAAATCTCACATGTCCAACTCTGAAATCCTACCCCCAGGTTATAACATCTATTGGGCTAATAGAACAAACGGGAGAGGTGGAGGAGTAGCCGTCCTCTACCCTGACCAGCTTACTATCTCTTCACTCCCAACTCCCATACCCAGCTTAATTCCTGCAGAAATCCTAATTGTAAACTGTCATCTTAACCCTCACAAAAAAACTGCCACTTTATCCATATATATTCCCCCAGGTGACAACATCCCTATTTTAGAAAACTTACTCTCCTGTCTCACCCAGCATATTCCATATGAAACTATTATACTTGGTGACATGAACATTGATTGGATTTCACTCTCCTTCTCATCTCTAGCTCTTTGCCTTAATCTATTTGGATTCCACCAACTTATATCCTCCCCAACCAGAACCAATAAAAACTCTAACACAGGTTCTATAATTGATTGGATCTCATTTCCAACCCCAGTCTCTATCGTAGCTCTGGCATTCTTCCCAACTCACTTAGCGACCATTCCCCTACCTATATTTATAGAAAATTTAAACATTCTCCCAAAGAACACCACTGCAGAGAATGTTGCAGTCTAACTCAATTTGACCCCAATAAATTCAACTCTACACTGTCCAACATCAACTGGACCTTCCTCCATAACTTCCCTCTTAATGATGCAGTAACCACTTTCAACAAAATATTCCTAGATGTTCTGAACTCCATGGCCCCAACTAGAAAAACTAGAGTAAAATCTAACTGTGCCCCCTCGCTCACTAAGAAAACTTGCTCTATTATGCATCAGGGGGATGCTGCCTGGAAAACTTGGATCAAAAACAGAACTCCTCCCCTACTCCAACAGTACAAAGAACTTAGAAATTGTGTAAAAAAACTAGTCAGTCTCCAACCAAGGCAGCCCACACAACAACCCAAAAATAAATTTGATCTACAATTACCTAAATTCTCTATCCTAGCAAACCTCCAACCCCCAACCTCTTCTCTCTCAATACTGCCACTGAGACTGCTGCACTTTTAAATACACACTTCATAGAAACAATTCAAAAGCTAACTCAACCAAGTCCCACTTCCTCTACTTTATCCACACACCCCAATCCTTCTTCCCCCATTTCATTATCCTTTCAATCAGTCCCCACTGCTTTCATCATATCACAACTGAGTAAACTCAAACCTTGCATTCTCTGTCGATAAATTGCACCCCCACTTCCTTAAAATCACTGCCAAATCCATTGCTTACCCAGTCTCTATCCTTAGAAATCACTCTATTACAGAAGCCTATGTCCCAGACATTTGGAAAGCCTTCTTTACAACCCCTCTCCACAAAGGTGGTAACTCCACTGACCAATCCAACTACCATCCCATTGCAGTACTCTCCCCACTTTCCAAAATTCTTGAAAAATGTGTCCACACTCAACTACTTAAACACTTGCTGGACAACAATCTTCTTACTCCCACCCAGCATGGATTTAGACCCCACTACAGCACATCTACCGCACTACTCTCATTCACCCAAACTGTAACAGAAGCACTTGATAATAACCATCTAGTTTCCTGTCTATTCCTTGACCTCTCCAAGGCCTTCGATACAATCTCTCAAACCTCAATGATATCTAAACTTTCTGATCTCCATCTCTCTACCACCTCTATACATTGGTTCTCTAGTTATTTATCTAACAGACAACAATCTATACACTAGCAATCTATCACCTCCTCATTTCTATCTGTCAACACAGGCATTCCCTAAGGATCTATCTTGGGTCCCCTCTTGTTCCATATCTTTACAAACAGACTACACTCTGCTAACAACTCTCTACACTCTTACAATATGCTGATGATTCAACCCTTATCACCATCACCCGCAACTTTTCAAAACTCCTAGCCCGTACCCAAGACACCTTCACCTCTGTCGAAACCTGGCTCACCAAAAACAAACTAATATTAAATCCAAAAAAACTAAGCTTTTACTTTTCCTGCCTAAAACAATGGCACATCTTAAACCCACCTTCTCAATAACTTCACTTAACAATACTATCACCACACCTGAGCACCATACCAAATTACTGGGTGTGACTATTGATGATGAACTAAAATTTGACATTCACATCAACCAGTGCATAAAAAAAGCTAATCAAAAACTTGAAATTCTGTACTGTAATAATAAACTACTCTCTCCCTCCACCAAACCCTCCCTTGCTGTGTTTCTTGTCTTATCCTGCCTTCTGTATGCAGCCCCAGTCCTTACAAACCTTCAGTCATCTTTCCTCTCTAAATTAAAACAAACTTACCACAAAATAGCTAGATTCACCTCCAATCTACCAAATAAATCCCACCGCTGTCTTGCTCGTAAGTCTTTATTATGACCTGAATTTCAAAAAACAACTTTTTCTTTCACAACTACAAATTACACACTCTATACTCCTTAACCCCACTTCCTGTTCCTCCATCGCTAACATCGTATCACTCTATAACCCCACACGTCAGCTTCGCACATCTCACAAACATCTTTTAGACATCTACAAACCTACTAAAAATATAGGCAAGTCCCTCTATAAATTCTCTGTCGCCCGTTCCTGGAATGTCCTTCCCCTCAATATAAGAAGTATCCCCCATAAAGCCCAATTTAAACACAGGCTTAAAACCTCCCTACTAAACACCTGGTCCTGTCTAAGTCAAACTCCTACCTGACATTATACTGCTCTCTTCCTAATTTCTTCTTCCTTACTCTAAGCATGTATCTTATTTCTATTCTATCGATCTCTCTAATACTTCCTTTACTTTCTTTAGCCTACTTCCTGTTTCTTGTAAATACTGATGCACATGGAGTTTCTAGCTGTTACCTGTATATATTTTGGCATATTGAATTTATGTGATGTTATGTACCTGATTTTTCTCCATCTTGAACAAAACTGTATAAAAAAGTGGTTCCAATTCCTCAACGTTTAACTACTTGAAACTATATCATTGTAAATATAACTATTTTGTGATATTTTTGTGATCCTTCTGTGATATTGTTACTTGTATCTGGAGCTTTTCTCCTCGGGTCTCCACTGAAAATGGGCCCCTGCCTCAGTTGGACCAACCCGGTTAACAAATGGCAATAAATGAAATAAATAAATAATAACCTCGTGGTGATTGGGTAAAAGGATTTCTGAATATGAGTGGAAAGCTAATGATGAAAGAATAACTAATTGTCATCAAAAGTGCTCCGATACATAATGATTGAGTCAGTTTTGCCGAAAGACAGTGCTAGTGCTACAATTTCTTGGCATGTAGTTTTAGGCTGTGGTCTAGGCACCACTTATTACTACCTAGTATTTACACTGACAAAATCTAGAAGTCAGAAAATGAGGTAGTGACAACTACAAACCTGGTCAGCTGCAAGGCCTTGAGGTGAGCCTTGACAGTGGAAAACTAAATACCAACGAAAAGTGGTCCTGGAATTCATCACTGGAGGATACCACAGGTGAATACTCTTTTGGTATATAGTATGTCTCCCAAATAATAGAGTGGGCTATGCCTATTTGCTAAGTTATTATTTCAGTGGTAAAATATGAGTTAACATATATTTTGCTTAGCTTATCAATTAGGCTGTAATGCAGGGTGGTATCCAGTGCCATACATATGTATTTACTTACTTATTTCTTTATGTATTTACATTTGTTTAACCAGAAGGTCCAACTGGGCAGACAGCCATTTTGAGCAGTGGCCAGGGGAGAAAAGCTCCACTTATACTTAAATGACTATATATAATTGACAGTATAAAGAATTACATTATATAGAAGAACAGATTATTATTTGGTTACAAAGGTTACAATTATTGATAGAAGCTTGACAGCATGTTTAGCAGTAGAAACAGGAGAGAAAATGAAGAAGATAAGAAGTGTAAATGTGTTGTGGGTTATTCTAGTAGGATTTAGTAGGCTAACAGTGTTTAGAAATAGTAGGTTGTCAATTTTACAATGAAATATTCCATCAGTAGTTATTAGAATTAAAGCACTTGTGTAATGTAAACAGGGGTGGTATATATATATATATATATATAGCACACCTATCTGGGCCACAACAGGGGCCCCTTAGAGGAAAACAACAGAATTACAGTAGACTAGTAACCTTTCAGTGCACTTCTAAAACATGAGTGTCCATTGCATACATATTGTGAATAAAGACATTCATTATCAGATATATAGCATATATAAAGAAGTTATAGATATTCAGGAATGTCTTGAATTCCAAGTCAGTCAGTAAAACAGGAAGAGGCAATTTTATTAAAACCATATGAATACAAACAAAGATTATGGGCAGGATTCACGAAGGCTTGCACGGAGTGTAAGAGATGTGTAACACTCCATTCAAGCCTCGCGATCCAGGAACAGCCCGAAACTCCGTGTAAGAGACCAGCTAAAACGTCTCTTACACGGACTGGGTGTGGATATGTTAAATACCTCACTTGCAGCCGAAAGGTATGCAAATGAGGTATATTAGCGATCCACGAAGCAGAAACCAGCCCGTGTAAGAGACGTTTTAGCTGCAGAAATGTACTCAGTTGACAATTGAATACGTTTCTGCAAAAATCACAACGGAGCCATGTCAGCTCCAAATAAAGGGTGCATATGTGTCAGGCAGCATGCCAATGGCCAAATATGTGGCCATTGGCAAGGAAACCCGACGCAAATATAAAAAAAATATAATTTTTACGCAGCGCAGCCCCGCGCAAACAGGCTGCGCTGTATAAAACATAAAAATGAAGGTTGTAAACCCACAAATGTGGGTTTTATGCAATACATGGAATGACAATGCAGGGACCAGCAGACCAAAAACAACATGGCCACCGTGTAGTGGTTGCTAAGGGGGGAAGCTGAGTCTAAGACATGTAACTAAGCATTAGTAGGCAATCTCATGTAAATGAGGGTTAGGATACTGAATCCCACAGTCACATAGCAAATGAGCACAGTCTGAGTAGTGTAAGAGATACATAAGGGGCAGGAATAGAGTAGGAGATAGGTGACATCACAGGGGGGAATGGTAGAAAGAAATGCAGTTCATTGGAGGTCAGTGTAACATGACAGATGACAGACACAGATCAGGGAAAGAGGAGTGCCACAAGATAAGCATGGGAAAGTCAAGAAATGGAAGGTGTACACTGTTACTTACACCAAAGTTTCTTGCTGGGCGCATAAGACGTGCACGCCATGAAGCGAGTAGGGCAGTGTGCACACGTGTAAGGCAGACTGAGCATGTGGGAGCATGTTGGTAGATTTGTAACACTGTTTGCGCTGGTGTGCACGCGTTTTAACCCGAATAGTCAGATCCTAAACCATGTAAGCATGTGTGCATGCGTGTAAGCCACTGTGAGCGCATTTCTGCTGGTATGCACGCTGCTCCCCCCTGAGAAAACAGAAAGGAAAAAGGAAGCAACAGAATTAGTAGGAAGCTAGCAGGGAATACTGCTGGAGCTAGCAGGTGAAAACAATTAGAAGCAGGCAATTACACAGGCAGAATAGTAGCCCAGCCCAGCACTTAAAACTCTGCAAACAGCAGTGCAGGATGTTTCTCTCAAGAGACACTGCAAGACAGGAGTAAGCTATTAGAAGTGAAAACTGAAAAAGCTGAACTCAGAGCAGAAATGTTAGGGGCTGCCATAGCTGTCATAATGAGACATAGGTGACTTGCTGAGGGTGGTGACAATGCAGATGGTGCCAGACAACCCACAGTGAGGAGACGGAGAAGAGTGTACAGGCCCAGGGTCACCTATCACGGGTTACATGAGCTGGAGATAGTAGAGCGCTATAGAGTGGACAGAGAGCTCCTGCAGCAAATAGTCGAGCTGTGCAGGCCATGCCTCACACACAGAACCAACATAGGGGAACCCATCCCAGTGGAAACAAAGGTATGTGTTGGCCTAAGAATACTAGCAACAGGTACCTTCCAGAGACCAACTGGTGATATGATGGGGATATCACAGGCATCAGCCTCCAGGGTACTGCACCAGTTCCTGGATGCCATGTCAGCACATGCCGGTGATCATGTATATTTCCCCAATGCCTGTGAGGTATTGGCCAGCAATATGCGTCTCTTCCAGCAAATAGCGGAATACCCTGAGGTAGTGGGTGCAATAGACTGCACGCACATACGCATCAAAGCACCAGCCGGTGAGCGGGGTAGGGCCTACATTAACCGCTTCCCCTCCATCAACTGCCAGGTCGTGTGTGATGCCCAGGGCATAATAATGAATGTGTGTGCTGGCTGCCCTTGGAGCTACCATGATTCCCACATCTGGCATCTGACGCAGCTGTACCAGACATTTGCCAATGGGGACATCCCATACGGACACCTAGTGGGGGATGCAGGTTATGTACTGGAGCCGTGGCTGATGACACCCATCAGAAATGCACATACACCTGAACAGGAACGCCATAATGAGGCACATGCACAAACATGTAATTTAATAGAGCATGTGTTTGGGCTGCTCAAGTCATGGTTCCGGTGTCTGGACACATCTGGTGGAGCCTTGCAGTACTCACCAACTACATGTACCCAAATTGTCATGGTATGTGCTATGCTACATAATATGATCTTGTGAAAACAGCTGCAGCAGGACCAGCATAGGGCTGGGCCAAACAGCCCCCCACCATTGCCAAGGCCATCACAGGCAGAGCGTGACTCGGAGGAGGAACAACCTGAGCCTGCCCCAGTAGGCAGAAGGAGGCGTGCCCAGTATGCCCTGGCCTTGGCAAAGAAGCAACGCATAGCACATACACTGGCTCAGTAGGAACCCTGTGAACGATACCCCCTCTGACTCACTCAAATAATAACAGGGATGCCTAAAATGACATGACCTGCTCACAAACATGTACAGGGAGTGTAATATGTGCATCCGACAGAGGCAGCCCTGCAGCACCACCTGAGGCATGAATGACATGTGTTAAGTAATGTAATACCATGTACTATATGCACACCTGAGGACCCTGACTAACATCCACCCTCACCAAGCATGATGCCACAAAATGACGATGGGATGATCAATTGCAATAACTGTCTGAAGTAATGCAGTTAGTCAAAGGGGAGCCAACGTGTTTCAGCCTGGGAAGACATGCTGAGCATGACATGATGCACCACCTGCTAGGGGTGGCGTGCACCTATCAGTCCAGGCCCCATGGATACTGGCAAAGGCTGTCAGTACCCACAGCATGCCCTGAATAGGTAAGTCTCAAAACACAAACCCACCTTCATAGGTACCACAAGGGATAGGAACCTAGATGTAATGCTAACCAATGCCAGAAGTCTAAACAGCAAGATGCATGCAGTGTAAACGCACACAGTATGGAGAATGTTGATATCAGTCCTGTAATAGAAAACTGGGTCAAGGCTCACATCAGCACCCTAACACTACCAAGTTACACCTCATACTGTGCTGTACAGCCGCAAAACATGGAACAAGCTACAAAAGGAGGATGACTAGCAAAAAATGTCAAGGATAACCACACCCCCATGTTGGTACCACAACAAGAAGCAGCATGGATTAGCCATGGTCAAATACCAATGGCTAAAACCGCCTCCCAGTATATAGCCTGCTGCAGACTACTGTCCTAATACCAGGAACTGCACCTGGCCTATGTTGGAATACATGAATATATCAAACCCCCCAAACCACATTATATTGGTTGACTGAAAATACCCAGACATACACTGGGAGCATTATACTAGCACCAACACAGTAGGAGAAAAGTTCCCAGAATCCATAAACCAAAATGCCCAGGAACAATGTACCACTCCCACAAGAGGGGTAAGCATACTGGATGTGATAATCAGCAACATGTGTACTGGATGGCAAGATGAGAAGTGTATCCCTCACTGGTAAGACCAGACCATAGAGTAATCACACTGGATATACACATTCTGACCACAGTCCCTGGCCAGAAAACCACAGTGAAAAACATGTGTAAAGCATAGGTTGCACCACTCCAAACCGATGTGGAATCCACGAAAGACCCTGTGCAGGTGCAGAATATGGGACACACCGCAGAACATGTTATACAGGCATTCCATGAACACAGCCAGGAATGCTTGGATCATGCAATCACAAATAACAACAAGACACATTGCCATACACACCGGCATCTGGCATGCTGGACTCCAGCCATTACCAAACCATGCAAGAGAATGAGGAAGCTACTACATGATAGAGCAAACATAAAAAGGGAAGTAATCACTGATCAGTAGTATGGCAATAAAATATGTCTACACATACAATCCACTAAGGCCAGCCACAACAAGTAGAATCTGTGAATCCAGAGGCAATGTGACACCTGCCCCAAGTACACAGACAACCCACAACTCCCCCCAATAAATACAAATATATGTGAGAGATGCAACCATTTATCCAAACTGGAGGCTGAGCTCCCCCAACTCAGTACTGTCAAAACTAGTCAGGAGGAGAAGGTAACCACATACACCACAAACCCAGTCCCACATAGACCTATCACAACTGTAAACCAAACACATAAACACAGAAAAACATTCCCGGAGGCCCTAATAACAAACACACCACACCAACAGAGGCCTCCAAAGCAGATCCCAAGCAACCACAACCTCCAAACATAGCGCATGCAACACATAGTACACAAAGCTGGTGTGTGCCAAACAGTTACAGGCCAGAAGGAGAAACAACATGCCTGATACAGTTGTAATAGGTGTCTGTATAGGCAGACCCACTGCTGTCCCACTCAGCAGACTGAACAACGGAAAGGGTACATTAAGCTGCCTGTAGGCTGCCACAATATGCCACATAACAGAAATAAGCAGGTCACCCCAAAGCAAGCAGAAATATGATGCACTCATTGTCCATGCTGGTGTGAATGACCTGAGATGTACCTCCCTGGACTACATGAAAAGAGACATGGATGATCTCTATGAGTATGTACTCCAGCCCGGAATGACACTGGCCGTGTGCAGCATCCAACCCTCACCAAGAATGATGCCACAGTACAAACACAGAATGATCAGCTTTAACAGGTGGCACAGTTACAGCTGTCAGTCCAAGAGGGTCTAATGTCTGTCTGCTTGAGATGTCATGCATGACAAGCCATGCTGCTGTGCCAGGGATGGCTTGCACCTGTTACCCCTGGGCGTCTGGATACCGGATAAGGCCTTTGCCACCTCCATAGAGGGGTACGTAGGCAAGGCCAAAAAGACTAACCCACCACCCTAGAAAACATAAATGGTAAGAAATATAAGGGTAATGCTGACCAATGCCAGATGTGTAAACTGCAATATGCATGCACCTAAGGCCCTACCCAGTAAGGAGAACATCGATGTCTGTGCAGTGACAGAAGCCTGCTGCAAGCCTACTGATAGCACACCAGCACTACCAGGTTATACCACATATCATGCGTCATGGCCCCAACACCTGGACCAAAACATCAAAGGAGGGGGAGCATCCATATGCAGCACAGACACCCATACGGCCAGGTAACTGACAATGCACGAAGCAGTGGAGACCACCCATGTGCACCTAAGTGTAGTCAAAACTGCTGTACAGTCTGTAGCATGCGACAGACCACACTTTCACACACAGGAACCCCACCCAGACATCCTGAAGACACTGGACAGTATGAATGTCCCACCAAATACCAGACAAGGTACTCACAAATTACCACATAGGTGGTAAACCATTATGAATGCAAGGAGTAATCAGGGACCTACGGACACAAGTCGACAGTAACCTGTCATGTGACACTCACAATGCCAATGTGGCTAGGAAGACTGTCTATATTGGACACCATATCATGAAAGGATTCACATCTACATCAACAGAGGTCACTGTGCCCCTGTACTGTACCCTTATCAGACCCATAATCTAGTACAATGACTCATATGGGATGTACCGTACCAGACACCTGCCGCAGTTAGGAAAACCTCAAAGGTACCCCACCAAGAGGATAAAGGGTGTCAAATATATGTCATATGCTGCCTGGCTGTAGACACCCCAGCTGAATGCAGTCACAGACTGCCTACACAGAGGCATTGTATGTCTGTTGTACAAGGCCTTGTCCAACACAGGAGTAATGGACATGCTCCACCACAGGAAATCAAAGCCATTGGAGCTGTGAGAGTGACAGATGTCAGCCTTAACACATAATGAAATAGGATGTGCTGGAGGGACAGATACATAACCCAGAGGCTCCCCACACCCAGAAACAGGATCCCAATCCATGTTGGGCAGAGCCCCTCACTGACACCCCTCAACAGGAATATTGCCAAGTGGATGGATGATCGTACATGTACACTGGGGGTGTTCACTGTGTCACGTCCAGACAGAGGCACAGTAAAGAAAATCATAAATGGCCATAATAATCACATAGCAAGGGGTGGCGAAAGACACACACACTCTGGCTAGGCTTACTAATGCCCTAGGGTGGATAGCCTAGTATGAACCTATGAACCTATGAAGATACAAATTGTACAGGACACTAAGGATAATCACAAGGCTTACTTAACTGAAGGTAGGAACCATGTTGGGAATTCACAGATATGCTCCGATTCACACAGATATTACAAACAACATACCAAACACACACACATCTTGCCAACATACAACCTGACAGGTTCAGTGCAACCCCCCCCCCCAGAATGCAAAATATCTATCCCAGCAGACTGCTGGTCCCCTGACATTGCAGATGCTGAGGTAACAGCCATCATCTACAAAGCAAAACACACAGCAGCAAAGGTATGTGATGGTGTCCTGGGCTGAGGCCAACATGGACTCCAAGTATAATGGAATGCCAAATCACACTACTGCCCAATGTCAGCCTTACCACAGGATATGTACCCAAAGAGCAGTGTACAACAACAGTGGTCCTTCACAACAAAGGTGTTGCCTGAATGGATATTGCAAACTACCACCCCAGGATCCTGACAAGCTTGGTCTGCACAGCTATGGAAGGGATCAGTATGTACCGCAGACATAAAGCTATGGTGGACCTACTGACACCGGACCCTACCCAGTGTGGCTGTCGTAAGTGCAGATCCTGCCCCTAAACATGTTTGACCCATTTGAAACAGTCATTAAGGTCATTGATGAGGGCAATGTGGTCCACACAGCATAGCTGGACCGTGCATATGGTTCCAGACAATACCCTACGAGTTCAGTATGGATATGTTCACCAGCTTAAATATAAACCCCTATGTCAGTAGAGGGGTTGCAAACCAGACCAAGGACAGAACTGACATGGTCAGACATGCTGCATCCATGTCAGACTACAAAGCAGATATGAGTGGCATCCCACAAGGCTTGGTCCTGGGACCTCCCGTTCGTATATATGTCCCATAGGTACAGGCCAACATGGAAGGACTGTGACTGAACATGTATGCAGAGGAGTACAAACTGCCCACCATATCCGACCCCCAGCCGACACAAGCAACCCACAAAAGGGCCACATAGAAACAGACAACTGGAGCCATAACTATGTCAGCAAGCTAATTGCAGAACTGTGTATAGACAACCACCGTGAATATACAGTAAGTGCCCACCAATTACCACACAGGTGTTAACCCATTATGTACCTAACATGTAATGAAAGACCTGGGGACACAAGGTGATAGATATCCTGCATTGGACAAACATGTGGCTGTAGTGTTCGCAGAAACATACCATATACCCACCCAATCATGAAGGTTGTCAGATGTAGATAAGGGGAGGTCACTGTGGCTCTGCAGTCATCCTTCATCAGCATCACAATTGACTACAATAGCCCCTGTGGGATATACCTCAGCAGACGCCTCCATCAACTGTAAAGTCCACAACAGTACCCCACCAGGAGTAGCAAAGAGCATGAACAGATGCCATGTGTTGCCTGAGTAAACAAACTGCAGCTCCACACACTGCCATACTGCCCACCCAGAGGCAAGCTGTGCCTGATGTATGAAGCCATGTCCAAGCTGGAATCAATAAACATGCTGCACCTTGTACAATCTGAATGGCAGTGAGCTATGCACATGAGAGACCTGAACCCCAGCACTGACATACATAGGACAAGCTGTACAGAATGATCCATAACACAGAAGCCACCCCCACTCTTGAGTAAACTCCCAGTACAGGTTAGCCAGAGAGTCACCTATCGACACCCCTCAAGAGGAATCCTGATGAGTGGATGGGAGATGGTAGGTTAACCCTGGGTATCACTGTTATGTCAGAGGTAGATAGAGGCACAGTATGCTAACCATGACATATGTCATGGCAAACTAAAGTTACAATGTGTGTCGAAGGACAAACACACTCTGTGACTAGCATCAGAAATGGTCTAGGGAACATCGCTAGTGTTTGCCAATGTCCACCTATGTTGTGGAATACACTACCAATGTTGGACAAGCCTGGTGTAGGTAGTCCATATCTGAACATAATGCAACATGGTCATATGTGCACAACTGGCCTCTACACAGTCTGTTGTGCTCACTATGAAGATGTCAAGCAGAGATAGGACTAAAGCCCAGGATACTGTCCACCACAGTGAAAGTACTGAACCAGTACACTATACGGTACTACAGTGTTAGTTCATTATGAAAGGGTGTTGACAACTGTATGCAAAGTATCCCATGCAATCTCTGCAGGCACAGTATAATCCCTGTTGTGGCAGACACGAAGCAGTTGGCCAGTTAGTACACAACATGACACCCAACACACAACCATAAACGTGAGATATTGTTGAAGTTCACACACACACAAATATGTGGTGGACTTCAGAGTTCAACATATGGAAAGCTCACACTGGGCATGCTCACACACTTTGATAAATGAGGCATATGTCAGACAACATGCCATGGAAAGGCTGAACTGGGCATGCTCACACACTTAGGCCATATCTCCGTTTAGCAGTTGGCCACACATATCTGGCATTTGTACGTGTCATTCCAGGAACCAACCACAACACAGCAAGCTGCCCAGTGCACACAGTAAATGACTACAGAGACATAAGTGATATAGTGGATCACCCTCATATTCAAACATCTTCCACAGATACACAAGTTGTTCATAGGAACAGGGAATGCTATGGCAATAAAGACCTGCAAACAGTCTAACAGCACAACAAATATCGTGCATCTGACAATTGAACATATGGGTGTAGAGGTCAATACTAGGCTTGTTGCCCTAGGGAATGACAGCTTAGCCAGAGTGTGCTTGGCATCTGCATCCCCAGTACAGTAGGCTACTGTGCCACTGTAAAGTAGGTCACATAAGGCAACTTGTGAGGCTAGTGAGCTGTGCCTCTGTCAAGCAGGGGCACAGTGGAGTTCCCAGGGTTTGAATGTGCTAAGCCACATCCATGTTGTTAATGTATGCTGGAAGAGGGTTGCTGAGGACCTCTAACAGTAAGTGGGCATCAATAACAGACTGAGGGGAGCCCTATCTGCATTGTCTGGACAATTCCACTGTCAACGCTGTGTTGTGATGATTATGTGGGAATGAAGTGTCATGCCAGTACTGTTCACAGATGTCCTCCCTCTGTGGGCTACAGCTCTGCAATGTATTAGCTCACTCTGTCTGTTGGACGGCTCATATATGGCTGGTGTACACCTGACAGGTGTCTTGTTGTGGAGCAGTCATGGGTATATGTGGGATAGCATGATCAATGCAAACCTTACACATGCTCATAGAATGCAATTGTCAAGGATTATGCAGAGTGGCCAGTATAGTCCCCCAGCATGGGTCCTTTGAAGTCGTCCACCCCAGTCTTCACAAGTGTAGAGTCTGCTTGTGCTAAATACAGTTTGTTTGCAGTGACAACCTTGCCTGGGGGTGGGGATGGGATATGGATGTCCAGGGAAAGGTGGGTATGGTCAGATATCAACAATGGTGGTCTACCCCTTGTGTGGAACAGTGAGTACCCATGTTGCAGATGGACAGGTGCAATATGTATTCCCCCATGTGGCTGTGGTGAGTGGTTCTGCCATAGCACATGGACCCACAAATTGTAGTGGCTGTAGGGTAAAGTGGTAGAGGCCTGAGTAGTTCCCACACACAATATGTCTGTACCTGATGTTAACAACCGGAATGGTGTATGTGAACACCTGCATATCCCGGAACTGTTCCCAGGGAAGCAAACTTTGTGTCCTGGATGTGGGAGTGGTGTTCCAGACTGGTTATGTTGTGTGTTACAGGTCCTGTGGTCACGAAGCATGGTATAGAACATAACCTGCCAGTGTGATGTGCATATCTGACCCTGACGTAGGTGGCTGCAAATGCATATATATGCTATCCCCCACCTGACAGGTAGTACTAGATGTACATACCTCTGTAGAAATAAAGATGTCAGCACCCTATAAATACTGCAGGTGCAGAACAGATGCCCAGTGATTCGGTTAGCGCGCTCTGCTAATGCGTCTCCCTCAAGTATCATAATATAGTTAGGTAGGAGTTTGAACCATGCAAATGCTCAGTGTGTGTGTGGGTGAGCAGGGTTGATGTGTGTGCAAGTCTGTGTGAGGGAAGTGTCCTTTTTGGCAACTGTGAAAACACTCTACAGGATGCACATTCCCCTATCTAAGCACTGATGATGTCAGCACCCTATAAGTACAGCAGGAGAAGAAAACCCTCCCAATAATGTGAATAGCACGCTTTGCTAATGCGTCTGTCATAAGTGTCATAACATAGTTAGGTAGGGGTTTGAATCCTGCAACTGTCCAGTGTGTGTGGAGGAGGGTTAGTGTGTGCGCAAACCTGTGTGAGGGAGATGTCCCTTTTGGCAACTGTGAAAACACTCTACAGGATGCACATTCCCCTATCTAAGCACTGATGATGTCAGCACCCTATAAGTATAGCAGGAGAAGGGAACCCTCCCAGGAATGCGAATAGCGCACTCTGCTAATGCATCTGTCATGAGTGTCATAACATAGTTAAGTAGGGGCTTGAATCCTGCAACTGCCTAGTGTGTGTGCAAGTCTGTGTGAAAAAGATGTCTCTTTTGGCAACTGTGAAAGCACTCTACAGGATGCACATTCCCCTATCTAAGCACTGATGATGTCAGCACCCTATAAGTACAGCAGTAGAAGCAAACCTTCCCAGTAATGCAAATAGCGCACTCTGCTAATGCGTCTGTCATGAGTGTCATAACATAGTTAAGTAGGGGTTTGAATGCTGCAATCTGCCCAGTGTGTGTGTAGGGGAGTTAGTGTGTGTGCAAGTCTGTGTGAGGGCAATGTCCCTTTTGGCAACTGTGAAAACACTCTACAGGATGCACATTCCCCTTTCTAAGCACTGATGATGTCAGCACCCTATAAGTACAGCAGGAGAAGAGAAGTCTCCCAATAATCTGAATAGTGCACTTTGCTAATGCGTCTCTCTCAAATGTAATAACATAGTTAGGTAGGAGTTTGAATCCTGCAAGTGTGTGTGTGTTTGGATGTGGGGAGTTTTTGTGTGTGCAATTCTGTATGACAAACATGTGCTTTTTGGCAATCAGGAGATCACACTACATGATGCACATTACCCTTTCCAAACACTGATGATGTCAGCACCCTATAAGTACAGCCGGAGAAGAGGAACCTCCTAGTAATCCGAATAGTGCGCTTCGCCAATGCGTCTCTCTCACGTCTCATGACATAGTTAGGTAGGGGTATGAATCCTGCAAGTGTGTGTGTGTGTGGGGGGGGGGGGTAGTAGGGTGTGTGTAATTGCAAGTGTGAAAGAACAGATCCTTTTGGCAAATACTACAATACACCAGATGCTGCATATTCCCCCAGTAAACACAGGGGATGTCACCACACTATCAGTACAGCCAAACAGGGCTACTTGGCCAGTAATGCCAATAGTGTGCTCTGCTACTGGGTCTATTACCATTGTCAGAGCACAGATAGGTATGTTTTGGTAACCCACAACTGCCACATGTGGTTGTGTCACACAATATGACCTTGTGTGGGTCTTTGTGCATAACAATGCATGCCGTTGCCTAAACCAGCAATAGCAATGCACACATGATGTATGTGTGTGACACATACACATAAATACCTGTGACCTGCAGTAGTTACCATGTCTGACACGTGCCTCGAGTGGATAAATGGCATTCACAATGCATAACAATATGACTGTGTCTTACTGTGCAGGGGCCGCACGTGGTATGTGTCTATACAGTGTGGGTTGTATATGGTATAATACCTACAGCAGGGGATACACATCTGGTCTGGGCCATATAGTCTACATGTAGTCGATGAACAGGTGCTGCATGTTCCCACCTGTTGTGGGAGTGGTAACATGTTATTCCACTGCAATTCAGTGACCACATGCTGGGAACCTTTTAGCTAGTGTGTTGTAGCTACAGTAATGCTCACGCACAATGTTTGGCTGGATGCATTCCAGCCATATAAAGACATTTCTTGAGACTGTCATATTGCCAGTGTTGTTATGGAGGATAAGTGGGTTTCCTGTGTATGGGAGGGTTGTGTATGCCAGGCTATGAACCAGAAGGCAGTCCAACACACTGTTAGCTGCTCATGAATAGGCCCTGATGCTTTGTGCTGTGCCAACAACCTGGAGGTGTGTGTATCTGTGGTGCCTTGGGATACCACCCCCCTGTCCATGTGTGTTACATGTGTAGGGGACAACAGGCATGGTATGAGGTATAACCTGGCAGTGATGGGTTGCACCTGTGAGCAGTGAATCAGGACTTTGGTACTGCACAGACATTGCAGTTCACCGTGCTGAGGACAGTGTCCAGTGCATGTATCTTGCGGTGTACACTGCTGGTGTTGTGTAGCATCACTGTTAGTGTCCTATCCTGTGTGATACCCGCGGAGGTGGCTATGTAATCCATGTCCTGCAGCAAAAGGCACTATGTGTGTATCAAGGGGCTTCGCCAATATACAATGGCCCATGGGTGTCACGTGCAAGCTGCCCTCAAATCATTGTGGCTTTCTTAGCATGTAAGCACACGTTGACAGCCAGTGGATACCCTATGAATGACATTGGAGATTGAGCAGAATGTAGACATAGAACACCCTTCCTACATATAGTGGTAGCATACCTGGTGAGGGTATGATGGCAACCAAGATCAGGCTCATACTGGCCCATGCCACATGCTGAGAGATCCCTTCTATGTTCCCTATCATGTAGTCCAGGGAGGTATGTCTCAGGTCATCCATACCGGCATGGTCAATGACTGAGTCATATGTGTCCATGCCTCTGACTGACCTGTATGCATGTGTTTTGTGGTGGACCATAGTGCCCCACAGGCATATCACTGTGACCTTCACCATGTACAGCCTGTTGAGTGGGACCCCACTGCAGCGGCCAAGAGAGGTACCTGATACATCTGTAGCAGGTGTGTTGTGTAGCCCTACAGGCTGTGAGTGTGTGGCACACGGGATGTGTGTGCCATGTGTGGCATGTGCTCTGTACCAATGTAACGTATGCCTGTGTGCCAGCTGCGGAGGTGTGTGATGCTTAGGCAGGATGCTATTCTGAGTCTCCAAGTATGCCCCAGTGTGTTCAGATTGCTGCCAGTGCGGGTCTATGTCAGACTGGTATTGTAGTCACTGTAGTATGTCATGCCACCTGACAGGGTATGGAAGTACTGGGTTCAGAGTGCTCAATCCCCAGATTGGCTATGTGGTGGCATCCCACACATGTTTTGTACGTTCCTGGCCAGGGGTAAGGGTTGACTGCATACATGTGGCAGCTGTGACATTGCCACATGACTCACATAAACCACAACCGGACCATAGAGGTGATTCACAGGTTACCTTTGCACATGCTACCATAGTAGTGTGATTGCCATGGTGATTACCAACACATAGGCCCAATGGGGAACAACATACTGAAGGTGTGTATGTGTGGGTGTACTGCTACTGATTTCATAGCACTGGCATATATGACTGCACACGTGGGTAAATGCCAGGTAAGTCATGTGCAATGTGTCGCAGGCAACGTACATGCGAACAGGACAGACAGTGACGTTCTGTCATGTGTAAATCTGACATACGTATAGTACGCTATGCAGATGTCACTAGGAGTCCACAGAAGCACTGTAACTCTGCATTGCAGGTGGAAGCAGTGTTCCAGGGAACTAGCGAACATGCATGCAAACAAAGCTACAGTAAGCAGGGCTGGAAGTAGTCCATTGTACAACAAAGAAGGGGTAACACTAACAGTAGGTAACAGTGCAAATATGTAGGCACTATCAACATGTACCCAGGAATGCACAGCTCAGATGTCCATGGTAGAACTGATATTATGTCATAGTTAATTGTGATTTGGATTACATTGGTACTGCATACATATCAACATGCGCAAACATCCACATTGCATAGTCGTTGTGGGCAACTTGCCACCATTACTGTACATGTCCATCATTGCGTATCACTACTTGCATTAGCTTCCCCCCCTGTGCTACCCATGTATGTGGCTATCTGTTGACATTCTTACCACCGGTATGCAATAATGTGCAGCTGTTACACTATGGTACTTCCTATGGGTGTAGATAACAATTCAGGACAGTCATACAGTTACTGCATCAGGCATGCTGGGATATACACACAGTCATATCAGCACACTGTACTGTTACCAACATGATACTACTAATACACTTCTATGTAGTCACCCTGTGCATCAGCAACGTGTTTACCTGTTCCTGCACTGATGATGGAGATTGCAGGAGGTGGCACAGTTTCATCATATGCACAGGGTGTGAATTAGGTATGCCTGAGTCTGCCACTGATACCACCAATTGACATGTGTGTGTATGTGTGTTGGTGAGGGACAGCAGTACAGGGTGGGGCACTGTTGGTGCAGTGTGTGCGTGTATGTGGTAGCCCTAGGTGTTAACATTTCGCATGTGTGTATGCACGCACACAGTTCCACCTCATGGCTGCCATATACAGGAGTTTGTGGACAGCCACAGACTGCACCTGGCAGGTCATACAGATCAGTGTCTGTGGGAATGGACATGGTACCTGTGCCTGGCAGGGGTGCTACGGACCATATCCGGTACTAAGCCAGACTGGGTACTGTCATCAGAAGCGGGAGTGTGTTGACCGGACACAGGTCCCTGTTGGGACTGTCCAGAGCCACGTGCACGTGGTCTCCTGGGGCGTTCCGATGACAGCACAGACCCAGCATTGCTGGGGCTGCTGCTGGCACTATGGGCATGTCCACGGGCCTGTTGTCGTCCGCGCCGACTGCCAGCTGCTGCTGTTGCTGGCATACGGCCACGTCGACTCCGCAACCGCCCACCATTGCCCTGTCTCATGGGCATGTGGTTGTGGAACTGCTGTAATATGTCCCCACAATGTCTGTCTATGACATCGGTGAAATTACGGATAGCATCCGCAATGTCACGCATACTGTCAGTCATGGCTGTGCGACATGCTCTCAGCTCCCTCAGACCCTGTCTGGTATACCTTTCCATACGCGACTGTGCCTGCATGACAGCCCGAAACATAGCTGAGGTTGACAGACCTCTTTGGGCACGTCTGCCAGAGGCAGTACGCCCACGGATGCTCTCACGAGAACCCATGGGCAACTGTCTGTGTGGTACCATCGCAGGACCCTGCCCATGGCTGCTGTGTGGGGAAGCATGTGCCACAGATACCACATTACCCTGGTCAATGCCCACTGTATCCTGTCCATCACCTAGGGACAATGGTGACATAGGATGTACTGGCAGGATGACTGTGCGCAATGATGGGGTTGACAGCTGTGTACTGTCAATTGGCTGACCAATGATGGACCCTGACACAACTTCCTGTGCCATTACACAGATATCATCATTATCAGTACCTGTGGCACCAGATTCAGGTTAACTGCTGCAGGACACCAGAGCAGCACCAGAACCTGTGGGAGGAAGACAGGAAACACAGTTTACAATGTCTACACAATGTTACCAGTGATGCACTTATGCACACATGCACACATGGACACATGCACACATGCACACATGCACACATGGACACAGGCACACATGCACACGTGCACCCGTGCACACGTGGACACAGGCACACATGCACACATGCACACATGCACGCGTGGATACGGGCACACATGCACACGTGGACACGTGGACACATGCACACATGCACACGTGGACACAGGCACACATGCACACATGCACACTTGCACACGTGGACACAGGCACACATGCACACATGCACACGTGGACACAGGCACACATGCACACATGCACATGTGGACACAGGCACACCCCGCAGTATACACACAGAGCACTACTGAGTTACACTAGTATTACTAGCACTATCAGGACTATTATAGGTATTGTTAAAACACACTCACTAGCATGGATGGGCTGCCTTGCTGTAACACCAGAGGGACCTGCAGAAATGAGGAGATTAATGTCAGTGGGCACAACTGTGCCATTGATACTGCATATGATACAGTGCAGTAGTACACCAGTTGCCTTTCACACGTCAGCTGCTGATATTGGCAATATCACACCTGCACAATTACATACTATATTGACAGCTACATACCACGGACACACCTTACACATGCATAAACTAACAGTGTACAGAACAGTCAAGTGTACATATGGCATATTACCTGCACGCTCCATGTTGTGCTGCTGTGTGGATCCAGCTTCCATCATGATGCAGGTGTATTGCTGTTGATGTTCCGGGGCTGGAGCCACAACACTTAAGAGTAGCCCCGCCAGTCTGGTGAGGGGGGATGTGTGGCCACCCCACCTCCTGTGGCAACCTGTTGCCTGTGGATATCCGACACACGCTGACGGACATTTCTGATTAAATCACTGCAGTGATGTCGTACCTGCTCATATGTCCTATTATGTGTGCCAATGTCATTTACCCTACGGACAAGGTCTTGCCACAGTGCAGCCCTCTCCTGCTGATTCTGGCTGGTGCAGGAAAACAGTATGTCATAATCCTGCACCAGGCTCTGGTGTATCTCCTCATCTTCTGCTGCAGAGTAGGCAGGATTACGCTGACGCGCCATGTCCCTGGAAGAGAACACAAACAGGATATCAGCAGACTATGTCAGCAATATATGGCACACATACTATACATGATACTCAACTGTAGTGATATACTACTACTCCCATATGTAGCATGTGTGTGTCTCTTGGTGGATACACAAGTACATGGCCAGATATCAGTGCTCAGCCAACACCTGTGCAGCAATACCTGCCACATTCCATACAACATAGTAGCATGCCCCATCAGTCAGCACACTGTGATGGGTCCAATGCACAACCTCACTCTGGGGGTTCATACCAAGGTACTGTATATGGAACGCCATCCACTAGTGTGATCTGCACACAAGTTACTCGGCCTGGATATACATATCCCACCACCACCACCACCAGCACAGTAGACTACTTCGATATGTATGTGATTAGACAGTTATTCACTTGTTAGGACTGAGATGGCATCCATGCAGCCCACTGGGCCAGTGGAAGCCACAACCCACACTGCTGACCCCTTTGCGAATGCTTCCCATGGACATCCCAAAGAATGCATGGAACATGCACACACATTTCTAACCCAGACCCTATGCACAAAGGTTAGGCAACCTGTCCGGTGGAACCCAGCCAAAGGCAGATTGTATGTCGATAGAAGGAGGCTACTGCAGGACAGAGCAGATTCACATTAAGGGAAGGCATCTGTGGTCAGCACTGGTAATAAGCTACGGTCTCTCATAACAACATCCACAGCCTACTCTGGGAGGGAAATGGCCACGAACACTATAGATAACTACAAGGCCTTCTTCAGTTATGTTACACATATGGACCAAACGCCTCAGATATGCTCTGAGTTACTACACACCTACTTAACATTCACCAAACACACAGATATTGACAACGTTCTTGCAGACAGGTTCGGTGCACGTATCCATCCACCTTCTCCCCCACACTTAGAAATACTTATCACAGCTGAATGTAACCTCCCTATCATCTCACATGTCCAGGTGTGAGCCGCCCTCAGCAAAGCAGAACACACAGCATCAATGTGACCTGATGGTATCCCTGGATGTGTGCTACGTGAACTCCAAGAGGACATACAACTGCATATAAGACTGATATTTCACCTTGGCCGTACTACGGGATATGTACCTGAACACTGGCATACAGCAACAGTGGTCCCACTCCACTAAGGAGGCACCTCTACTGACCCTGGGAACTACCGCACCATAAGCTTAACCAGCCTGGTCTGCAAAGCTATGGAATGATTCAGTATGGGACGCATATACAACAATATTGGGTACCTGCAGACACTTGTTCCCGGCCAGTTTGCCTTTGTGATGGGCTGATCCTGCCTTTTGAATTTGGTTGACCTATCAAAACAGTCACTACAGCCATTGATGAGGGCAACGCAATCCATACAGCCTACCTGGACTTGCCTAAGGCCTTCAACACAGTACTCCACTCAGGCATCATAGACAAGCTCATTAGCTTACATGTTACTACATATGTCACATGATGGGTTGCACACTGGTTGACATACAGAATCCATAATATCGATATTGTAGGAGCCATGTCAGACTCAATGCCAGTCACATGTGGTATCCCACAGGCCTCTGTCCTAGGATCCCTCTTGTTTGGCATTTATTTCTCAGATGTAAAAGCAAACATGTGCGGGTTGTGGATGACAAAGTTCCCAGATGACTGCTAACTAAGCGCCATAGTCGTTACATCAGCTGACACACACATCCTACAGACAGGCCTCACTGCAACGGAAAACTGGTGCCAGGATCATGGCCTAACACTGAATGACATGTAATGTATAGTCATCCCCTTTGGGTGGAACTACGTGCACACAACATATCACATGGAAATACCTATAGATACAGACCTATGACACATATGGAGGGTTCACAGTATGCAGACTATTAACTTGTTACTTTACATTACCTGTGTTTGTCACAGCTGGTTGCGTTACCGCTACTACAGCTTCCTGCTGCTGCTGGCATGGCTTGGTACTGTCACTGCTGACAGCTTCAACTCGGTTTGTGTACCGTGTGTTGTTGTTTGTGTTCTTATTTTGTTTTGTTTTTTTCTTTCTCTCTCTCTCTCTGTCTGTCTGTCTCTCTCTTTCTCTCTCTGTCTGCCTTCAGACAGTGCAATGAATGTATTGCATGTGTGGAGTGTGAGTACAGGATGCTTTTGTAGGTATCTGCATAAGTCCATGTGATGGCCTCTGCACCAATTGTAAGCCAGCATTTGCTAATTGCATGCAGCCAGTTGTGTACTGATTGCAGTTCTCACTGTGATTTCAGGACAGTGCTATAAAAGGGTATGAGAGATAGGTGTTGCCCTTTCAGATTGTAAGGGCGGGGACCATGCTGGTATGCTGTGGACACTGTTCTGTGAGTGCAAAGGTTAGTATCTCTCTCATGATTCAGGCTGTGTTGTAGACTCACATTTCTCCATTCCTCTCTCCTGTTTCCTATAGTACGTGTGTATGCACACTGACACCTACAACTATATATATATATATATATATATATATATATATATATATATATATGTAAATATACATACATTTATATATGTACATTAACTGACATTATTACCTACTAGCTACCAACTAGCATGGCTGTTTCTGTTCACACACTACTATTATGGAAATCCACTAGTTTTGACAGTAAGTATAAATGACATGCTTTGTGTACTGCACATCCTATATTCCCTTTACATTCATTCCTACTATTACATGATATATTTATTTTAGCACAATGTTCTTGTATAAGAGTCATGGCTTAGTGGTAGGTCATGCAGACTACTGTTTCCTGGGTTCGGGACTGACAGTGGGATTTTATTTTGCGTTTGAACTGACTACAGGACCTGTCAATCAGAGTGACTAAGGCACTTTTAAGCAGTTGTAACCGGGTTAGCGCTGGTTTGCGCGGAGCTCCCGCATGTGCACTGGCGTTCAGCTCCAAGCACACCCGCTTGCAACCGCTTAACAATGCTTACTCTGACGCACACCCGCGCTATTTTCTTTGAAAGAAATGAAAATGGGGAGACAGGAAAGTGGTGAAAAAGGGGTCACAAAGAGGGTAAAACAGTAGGGAAACAAGCTTGGGTTTTGCAGGAGGGATGTAGGTAAGGCCCATAGCTGCCCATTTCTTCATCAGCAACAGCTGTGCATATGTATGTAATTTGGTGTGACATTTGAAACCTTCCACCCTTGAGAGAGGTGTCAGGACAAGAATAATACTTGTTGTACAGCCAATTGTAATTGATAGTTTCCATGTCCAGCAGACATGTGTGTGGAATGGGCAGCTATGTATGGGGCGTAATTTTTTGTGGGTACAGAGTGCCCTTTTTTTTTTTTTTTTTCAGGTGAGAGTGGTATGTCAGGTGAAGGAAGTCAGTATAGCTGGGGAGGTAGGTTGGGTAGGTCAACAGACAAGACAAACAAGACGCATACAGGGGCGGTGTATGACACATGTGGGGGGGGTTACACAATTGACGGGGACGGATGTTTGGATATCCAGAGCCCATGAGCCCACAGATGGCAACAGTGGAACTGATATCCCCACCCATGGGCAGTTGCCACTGTTCCTTCACTGCCCAGGACGGGGCTGTGCTGGGGGCTGTGTAGGCCGGGCAACAGGCATGCCCGTAAGTTGTTCCACCTGTGCCTCAAGCTGGCGTAGGGGCCCAAGAACAGAGTCCTGGATCTCCCTACGCACCACAGTCCGGACGCTACGGAGGGTGAGTGGTGGTACTCCTCTGGCCACACTTGCAGAGGGGGGATGTGGCCCCATCCCCTGCAGCGCTTCCACCCACAGGTGGCACAGGGCCACCGGAGGAGGGTCCAGACTGGGCACTAGTGCCAGGTGCACTCACCAGCTGAGGTGGGAGAGGTGGGTCCGCTGGAACCCGCCTTCCCTGTCGTCCTATGTTTTGCATTATGTCATGACAGTTTGGGTTAGTAACATACAATACCATTCGCAATTAGTTGTAACAGCATGCATTAGTGTAATCAACGTACATGCAAATATTTATGACCCAACAGGACAAATGTCCAGGGGTGTTAATTGTGATTGCACATACCAATTTCACATGGAATGGATTATATGTGGTTATAGGGTGGGGTGGAGAAAATAATATTAACACCTTCGAATACCAATACATATGCTGTACATTTCTAATAGCTGCAGATATATACACACTACTGTTCTAACTACAGTTTCCTATATGATAACTACTTCAATTTGGTGATAGGACTGTTACTGCTACATCAATATACATTTTATTGTTCTTCATACACATTCATATCTGGCTTTGTTCAGCTACATCATCCTGCTACATTTGCTTTATATAGCTATAGACAACTGTGTATGTTTGGTATTTCAGACAATCATACTATCTGCATATTGCAGACTGAGAGCAACATATCCAGATTTTGGGATGCACATTCCAGCTGCAGCAACACTTTGAACACATTTTGCAGTTTGGTTCTACTTGTCACATTCATTTCATTCTGTACTGACTGCAGTATACTTTATTCAGGGGTTATTACTACTTTATTGGTGGATTCATAATTCTTTCTCACACTCTCTCACTTGTTTTCATTTTACTATTCAGGATGGTACTTACTTCTAGGCTTTATTGACATGTTTTACCTGTAGTTATTACAATCCTTTCCAGCAGTCTCACTTCTGTCATGTTTCAGTATTTCAACAGGGATATATTTCACACATGTGATTTGCTCATCTTCTGCAGCTGTACTTTTCAGCCTGCTGCAGGTTGTGTACTATTATATTACAGGTGGGGCATCTTTATTTCAGACTTTATTTCAGACATTTTCATTTTTCTGTTTGGATTACAGACTGCAACACACTTTTGTAATCAAGCAATACTTGCAAACACTCTTACACTCTTACTTGCACATTGTATTACTTAGTGACTGCACTGCTCTCTTTTGCTAACTGTCATACTTTTATATTTCTTTACAGTTACTGGGATTGGATTACTGACCTGCCTGGTGGTGCAACTGCACCAGCCTATCGCCATAGGCTCTGAGGTTCGCAGAACGGACACCTGCAGCTGTAATATAAATGAAGTAATATTGGAATACACATCTCCATAATATCAGCTAGTTTAATTTCTTACATACATAATTAAATGTAACTTACTCAGTAGTGGGGCGTTGGGCATTTGCCGGGCCTCCTGGATCCAAAGGTTCAATTGGTCCTGCTTACGTCTCTTCAGGTCCGCATGGTGGTGACGGACCAGCTCACCAGTCCTTGGAATCCCTGTGGCACTGGTGAGATCATGAGCCAACCGGTCCCACGCCTCAGCCCTATATGCTCCCCACAGGACCTGGCCCTGCATGAGTTGGGCCTCACGATTGTGGACTAGGAGCCAGACCATGTATCTGGACTCCTCAACGCCCCACCTCTGTGCTCGAAAGCAACTACCCTCACCTACTCCTGACATTCTGGCTGCAAGTTAGTTCTACAATCGTTTATGCTGTGTATTCCCGCTTATGGGACTTATATATGCCGTTTTTCCCGCACTTATCTGTGATTGGCCATTTTGGAATTGCATCAACTTCACAAAACCTGCTTTGTCATGCTCCACTTTGTATTCATTCCTATATGTTTGCTATTACTGCATTTCTAGGTACAGCTGTCATGGCTTAGTGGTTCAGTACCTTGACTATGGTGTATGGTATCCTGGGTTCGGACCTGGCCACTGCTTTTTATATTTTATGACTGTCTAGACAGGCTAGGGGGTGTGTCTGTGTAAAGGCAGTTTTGATACAGCTTGCGCAACGTTGCCCGTCGGTTAGCTTGTTGACGCGGTGCGCAGCTCCGCACAAACGGGTTACGCTGGTTTATGCTTCATTTGGCTGTCAGCACGCATATTACGCTCAGCTCAGCTAGGGGCACAGAGTTTCAGCGTGTTAAACCACTGCTCACCTACGGGCACTCATTTTACACCTGTTAAACCACTGCTCACCTACGGGCAGATGCACTCACCTTGTTAAACTGTAGCTCAGCTATAGGCACATCTGGCATTTTTTATTATTTTGTTATCTCACATTTCTTCTAAATAAATGGACTATTTCATTACATTTTATATAAAATATAATTTTATATGTGTACATATTTATCAGGGACTTGTTTCGTGCTTATTTTACTAAAAATAAAAATTGATGTCGTGGGGGCTCGAACCATGACTGCCTGCTCTTCAGCCGACATCTCTACCGCTACGCTATTGCTTCTTGGCTTCATTTGCATATTTAGTTCTTATATGCTTTTCCACTGACTGCTAACTGTGGCTAAGCTACGGGCACGCCCGCGCAAAACGAGTGCACTCACAAGCAAACATCTTTACGATTTAAAAAAAATATATAACATGTTCATTTATATATTTTATGTTCATAGTCTGTGGGGGCATGTGTTGTGTTGTGTTTATTCACATTTCCATGGCTTCTGTCATGGGTGTTTACTTTGGGCACTTTTACTCTTCTGGGGGCGTGTCCGCTTGCAGGGCTCGGCCTACGGACATGCCCCCTACTGTCTTCCACGGACCGTGTTAGCCTTAGGTGTGATTCAGCATGCCCTCGTGCATATGCATGACATGCTGACGTCACACCGTTTAACTGCAGCCTCCGTGTAAGCCTTGTATCTCTTACATGGAGGCTTCGTGAATCCTGCCCTATGTGTTACATACATACATGTGCACATACATAGAGAAGCAGTGACTATAACCAGTCAAGATATGGGATGACTGAGGGCATAAGACTTTGGTCAAAGCACTTAATTTTTCATGTCTTACAAAAAATGGACTACTGTAGTTAGAAGCCCTAATGTGCTAGGAATGGGTAGTTAGCAGCCCTAATGTGCTAGGAATGGCAATGAAAACTATATGAGAAAATGCATAGACTGCATTTGCCTCAACTATCAAATGCTAATGAGTGTAAACTAACTGCATTTTGATCAAGCATTCAGCAAAGCTGTACAAGCTCAAAACATTGAAACACAATAAATGGTAGAAACAAAGTGAGAAAAGAAAACCATGAGGATGGAATCTGAATACTACAAATAGTGATGGTGTGATGTCTGAAGGATGACATACGGCAAGATCTAATGAGAAAGAAAACCTTTTTAACAGTGCTTAGATTGTGTTTCAAAGATGCCTGCCATATTTTAGAGAGAAACAGGGAAAATATTGTATTTTTCATAATATTAGATACTGGACAGTTTTCATTGCAAGCACAACTGCCCAAAGCAATGCTGTGCTGCAAAATGAGGGAACATCTGTTTGATTATAAAAGTGCAGCTAAATGAATACACAAAATAACAAGCAACTCTAAAAACAAACCATGAGTAAAATAATTGCCAGTGCAGGGGAAAAAAGATTTGTAGCAACAAACATGAAACAGAAATACTATTGCCTAGGCCTGAATAATTAGTAGACACAGTTGATCAAAACAAGTTCATAGTAAAGTACATATTAATTCATTGCTAAAAAGGCTACAGTTCTGAGTGTGACAAGGTAGGTTCTCTAGCTGAGTGAAATGCAGTGATTCCAGCTAATCTAAATGCCACAGATGGGGAAGGTAAACACAAAAGGATATACTTGAAATGTAACGTCTTAACACTTACTATAAAAAAATCACCACCCATGGAGAGTTTGTGTAATCTGACCTGCAGTATGGTACCAAGGCAGTTTGAAAACCTTGCCTCTGGGTGAACATGTGACTTACACAGTACTAAAATGTAAACAAACTGCTCAAGCAAAAAAATCTGGGCTAATGCCCCTTTAAATTTAATCATCCAGTGGGACTAGCATCCAGTGAAAAAGAGTCCTACCTGTCTGACAATTAAATATTCCCAGGATCCTGTTATGGAGGGTCTTCCTGGTTGTCCCATAATGGGGCTTATGTTCAGAGAATGAACATCAAGCAATTTTTTGTTATCTAGCAGTCACTTTAGATGTGCATGCAGGATCACCCCATGATGGAGTTTGGTCTGGGACCCATGCTAGCCCTGGTGTGGCCCTCTCTCCACAAAGTGCTAGCTATGGTGAGTGTGTGTGCCCAACAATCATTGCAGATCTGTGGATATGTGATGCCAGTATGTCATGAGCTCACATCCAGTGGTACAATGTGTGTCATAAGTTCACATCCAGTGGTACAATGGGAATCATGGTACACCTTTGCCTTTAAGAAATTACAAGAATTTAGAGTACCTCTGAGATCATAATCTCTGATTTCCTTTCAGATGATCTCTCTCTTTTGGACATACTTTTGGACCAACAAGGAATATTTTGGATTGGCATTTTGCCCCTCTCCCTACAAATGTCTAACAGAGAGAGTCTCCAAGCCTGAAGACACCTGGGTCATCTCCTTGGATCCTTGAGGCACCCAGATTTTGTCCCACTGACTCCAAACCTGACCAGTGCCTTTCAAAAGCCTCCAACATCCCAAGTAGGTAAGTCATCAAAGTATTCCAGTGCTTATTTTTTTGTGACTATTTTGGTCTAGCTTAAGTCCTACAGACCACACCACCTTGTAACTGTAAAAGGAGCACAGATGTTTTGGCAGGGGTGGAAAGACATTAAATCCCTTTGTTTTTTTTCAGACTCAGGGAGCTTACCTGTTCATCTCACCTGCCCCAATTTGAGGCATACTTAGTAAGGAATGCACTGAATAAGTTAGATGTTCTTTAATCTTGGCTAAAGGAGAATCTTTCTGAAACCTTGTTCACAACATCCATAGAGGAGTAGCATGTCCCATCATACTTTAATTGTGCTGCTGCTCTGACTAGTGCAGAAAGCTGACGCATGTGGCCACAGAGTATGGTGTGTCAAAGATTATTCTTCCTCGTGGAGGTGCTTAGGAATAAGATCCTGGATGAACATATTTTGGTGAATGCACTTTCAGATTCCTTGTTCAAGAACTGGTCCATGACCTCCTGAAGAGGAAGTCAGTTCCCACTTCTCTTGAGATCACCTGTGTTCCTGTTTCTGCAACTTCTCATCCAAATGGCATAATAAATGCATTTTTTCATTGACGTCTGCACTGTATGTATAAGATTAACTATTACTGCATGACTATAATTATGCAACAGGGATGGCACAGTGGTGCAGCGGTAGCATTGTTGCTTCATAGCAAGAAGTTCTCTGGTTTGATTTTTGGCTGGGATGCCTTCTGTGTGGAGTCTGCATATTCTTCTTGCTTTTGCGTGGGTTTTCTCCCACGTTACAAAGACATGCATCTGGAGAATTTCTCCCCGGGCCTCCACTGAAAATTGGTTTCATTCCAAGTCGGACTTTCCCAGTTAACAAATGTTAAACAAATAAATAATATTTGTATAACTTTCTGATGTTTTTTTTTCAATTTTCAATTGTTGACTGCTTCTCAGTTCTCTTTAATGTATCTCAGTATAAAAGATGAAAAAATATTTAATCATCCAAGTTTAGTTACCTTGTTAAAACTATTATACAGTTCACATTTTGGTGAACTAGTCAGGCCATGCAATGAATAACCGCTGCGTATGGAAATGTTTAGGGACTATTTGTCTATCCTAGCCACACTTGGTGACTGACTTTAAATGTGAAAATACACTCTTCAGGGAAGAGATGCGAATATTTATGAGTTCTTCAGTTTTCATCAAAAGTTAGTTAACTGTAGGTACTCATATGAAAAAGAAACAAAATATTTGTCAGAAATAGAGTTGATTGCTCAACAGTTTTTTTAACAGTAAGAGAACCAAAGAAGGCAAATGCCAAGGCAGTATATACAGGATCTACCCTTCTTTGGGATCACCAATTTCTCACTGGATTGAGATCAGCACTGGCATTTACAGAGCTGAAATCTGTTATAGAAAACATGGCCAAACCAATTCATTTCACCTGATGAGTTAATCCAAAGGTCATGATTTATTGTTCCAATGACCATTTCTGAGGTAAGATATTAGCATTCTGAATCAAGGTGCTGTTTCTATATGCACAGCCTGTAATAACATTGGAAGGAGTTCTTAAGTGTCAAAAGGCAAGGTACAATGAAATTATACATCAGGAAGATAAGACTGTGTTATTGACAATGGCGAGGTTAATACGTGGTATGTATTACAGTATTTCTTTGTTTGATTGTTAGCTAGTTAACCAGGGTAAAACAATGATCTACATGGGCTATTTTCAGGCTCATCCTGGGTATGTATGATAATATTTTATTTTATCTGATTTTTGTTGACTTGGGTAGAGCACTGATCCACATGGACTGTTTTCAGATACAGCCAAGGAGAGTACACAGATGTTAAAAATGACATATATTCAATATATTAGAGTAATATATTTGAGTAATACAGATGTGAAAAGTGAAAACAGACCAAAATTATACAAATGATGTTACGTATCAACATATAACAACTGAATGCATAAAATGGAAAGCTACCTATCAGAAGTGTGACACTTTGGCTTGTGAGTATTGCAACTTCAGAAATAATTCTCTATAATGTGTAATTAGCTAAAACCATAGTGCAGAATGATGACGACCTTTCTGCATCTCAAATGACCACTGTTCATTTAGTAGCACTAGCAATGGAGAGGACAGGTCAGGAATCATTTATTTATTTATTTATGTTGTATTTTTTTTTTTATTTTACATTTGTTGACCGGGTTAGTCTAACTCGATATATGTCCATTTTCAGTAGAGGCCTGGGGAGAAAAACTCCAAACTAACCACAGTTATAACAAGGTTAAAGATTACACTAAAATAGCTAACAAAATAGTAAGTAACTAGATAGTAGATTACAATAAAATAGTAAGTAGCAGTTATATCAGATACGTTGTATTGTACATAAAATGACAAAAAAACAGAACATAGGACATGACTTTTCAGAGGAGTAAAATACTTAAATGTTACAGTAGTTTTACTGTTCACTTTTCATTAACTAAACAATATTGTCTAGATTGAAGTAGAAACTGGGAAGTGGTAGAAACAGAGGTGAAATTCTAGTCAGGGTTACTACAATGGCAAAGCCAGTGTGTTCTAAGGAATAACTTATCATGGAAGTAAGTGGCCACTGAAAGCTTACATGTCCTCACTCTCCACTTGATTTACACCTAATGGAAGCACTGGCTGCAGCACTGACCAGCCCAGGAACAAATTTGTGTGTGTGTGTGTGTGTGTGTGTGTGTGTGTGTGTGTGTGTGTGTGTGTGTGTGTGTGTGTGTGTGTTGTGTGCGTGTGTAAATGTGTGTATGTGTGCGTGTGTGTTTGTGTGGGTGCGTGTGTGTGTGTGTGTGCGTGTGTGTGTGTGTGTGTGTGTGTGTGTGTGTGTGTGTGTGTGTGTGTGTGTGCATGCTCGCATGTGTGTGTGTGTGTGTGTGTGTGTGTGTGTGTGTGTGTGTGTGTGTGTGTGTGTGTGTGTGTGTGTGAAGCCTCTGAGGCTTGAGAGCTCATAGGGTAGGATGTTTTAGTGGACTCACTAGTTGGCCCTCTCCCTATCACCCAGTTGTCCCTTCTGGAGGTACAGATAAGCCAACTGGTTCTTGAGAAGGAATGGATGTGCCATAATGCTCTCTCCCAGGTCAGGGATGCCTTAATCTCTCCTCTGCATAAAGAATAGGTTGATTGGGTAATGGTCCACTTTTACTCATCTTTGTAATAAACATTGCTTCTTTCATACCTTACTCTGTCTACCATTGTTTTAATATTTAAATCTTTTCCAAAAACAAAAGTTGGTAAATTACCTAATATTTTGATATTGTTATCGAAAGTAATAGTATCCTTCGAGCTCTTTTTCATAGTTTTCTAAACCACAATTGATGTACTGTTATAAAATCTTTGATAACAGGTTTAATAATCAATAGCAAAAAAGCTGAGTAAATATGGAACATGTAAATATTGTAGGTTTATATATGAAGGACCATATGTAACCATTCCAAACCTGGGTCTATGTTCAGCTACAGAATTCTAGAAAACATGAACCACAAAACAGAGAAAGTAAAGCAGTGAATGGGACAATCACCATAGTTCGAAAAAAACTACATTGAATGGCCATAGTCGGCGAACATTGCACACACAACCAACCAAGGTGGGGGCTGTGCCCCCCACCCCCCTAACTGTATATACCAACACCAAAATCTCCCTACAGTGGGAAAAAAGGAAAATTTAAAAGGTTTTCCTTTACTTACCTTATGTATTGTTTTACTTCTTGGTTGTTGGCCAAGTAAGGCCATTCAATGTATTTTTTTCAAAGTTACAATTGTTAGGAGATTACCTCTTTCGCTGTTTTCCATTCGCTATTTCACACTTCGAGTATTTTAGAATTCATTAGCCAAACAAGGACCTTCCAAATTTCACTAGGACCATAGCTTGCTCTGATATCTGCAAGTGTAAGACAAAACAAGCAGTTTATTTAGTAAGCTGCCTCTGATGTGATGCATTTATGTAGGGAAAAGTAACAGGCAGCTTAGTGCTGGAATATGTTCGTGATATTAAACATTGGAATATAAAAATGCATATAAACATTCACAGGATTATGTTCATTTTAAAACGTTTTTATTCTTTGTGGTGGACAAGGTCAATAGTTTGCCAAGAGAAGGGAGCTAGGAAAGTATTTTGTAATATGAACAACTGCAACAGCAACGGCAACTGCAATGGCAACTTTTATTGAATGCCTTTGGCTTTCTTGAGCCAGTGTTTCAATTTCTATTGCTAATGCTTTAAAATGTTGGGTTTCCAAATTACAGAAAGTTTTCAAAAATAAAATTATTTTTGGAAGTTATGAATTTATGAGCCTGTGTTATTTGCATGTGTTTTATAGGAAATTATTATTTTTTTAATGATATTTAATTTTTAGGGTATATTGTTTGTGCTGGTACAAAGTACTGTCACTTTAAATGAAGGTTATGATCAGCTACTGGGGTTCAAAGTAATGATCACATGTCTACAAGTTTAAGTGTGTACTTTAATTCTTTGATTCCAATGAAGTCTGCGGTTCTGATGAAGTCAGAATTTGATTCATAAGATAATACAGGTGTATTTCGTAAGGAGTGCCATCATAATACTCTGTTGATGCGTACAAGTATGCATCCAGAACACATCTTTAGAAATATTATTAAAGGGCAAGGGATGAGGACCTCGAGATTGAATGCCACTGAATCAGGTTTCAACACCGAGGTTGTTGACCTAAAGCAAAGATTTCTTGACCGTGGTTATAGTCCTCGAGAGGTCGATACCAACCTCATGAATATTAAAGAACTTAGGCTAGATAAAGCAGCCCCTTATTTTGGACCCAAGACGACTTATCATGAAAGTAGTCCAGTTGATCATGGAGGGATCAAGTATTAGGATTTCTATACCTTACACAACGGATTATCCGGCCATTAGAAATATAATGACTAAACATTGGCCTATTCTCTGCACAGATGATAATATCAAGAAGGTGGTTGGAACAAGACCCCAGTTCCTCTTCAGGAATAAATTTAATTTGAGAAGGATGCTTTGTTATCCTAGGAAACATGTACCCACTGTTAATGTCACCTCTACCAAACCATGTGGGGAGTGTAATTACTGTGGTTTGATAGATACTAGCACTCGTTTCCTACATCCAGATTTAGGTACTGTATTTAATATGTATGTATATATATATATATATATTTGTTTCTGCTTGTTTGTCATGTATAGTTCTTATAGCATATGTAGTTATATCTTGTATTTATAGCATTGTTTTATATGCATCTAGATTTTATATAGGATTCATATATATGTATACTAGGTTTTTAACTATATGATTTTATTCCTAGTTTTACATATGTTTATATTCGATGTTGTTGATATGTATGCTTTTTTGAGGTGTTTAGTCTTTTCATTATAGGATTGGGTGTGTAGACCAGTATTTTATGTATTAGTTTTTGTGCTAATTGATTTATTGAGTCATTGATTAATCAACTAATTACTGTTAGTGTATATAAGTGATTTTATTCCTTGGTCACTGTGATCTGATGAAGCTCATACTTTGAGTGAAAGCGCTTAACCGACCTGCAGTTTGGTTCTATATTTGTATCTTAATAAACAACTTTGATACGTTGATACTCTGCTTCGCTCTCGTCTGTGGACTTTGTGACATATTATATACTTTTTGAGCGAGACTTGAGCGTTTACCCAGATTTTGGCAGGATTTATTGTTTTATATTAGTTTAATTTTCCTGTTTTGATGTTACTCTTTTTTTCAGTTTTATTTTATTGGTTATGTTTTGGACATGCTAAGTGTGTGGATTATATGGCATTATGTTGGTTTATATCATTCTCCGCATGAGCAATAAAGTCTTTCAAAAAATACTTCAGAATCATTAGTCACTAAGTGGTACTTACTGATCCCTACTATTAGGGTTTCTGAAAAAAAGGCCAAATACTCTGCATAGCTATTAGGTAAATATGCACAAAGAGCAAACATAATTTTACTGTCACAGTCTTCAGCTGAGCAGCATCCAGACAAGGAGTCTGTATATCACCATACCTGTAAAGGCCCCTCCTGAGTGTCAACTCCAAAGCAGGGCAGAGACCTCCCTACTTGAGAGCTGTGTTTCCACAACTAGTTTAGTGGTTAGAGATAAGGGCAACTAAATTGAGCTGATATTTGTTAACCTCCTATACAAGTTCTGGCTGATTACTAGCAGTGAGAAGAAATTCTATGTCCCAAGAGTCAGGTTATTTTGCCACATCTACTCCATTTTAATCTGCCCCAATTTTGCTACCACTTAATTGCTATCACATTGCAGCCTACTCTTCATCTTGTAGTTCTTAAGCCTTTGCAGCAGCTCCTTTAGGCTTTTTTCTGGTTATGCCTGGCTGCAAAATGTGGTACATTTAGCCAAGAAACACTTCTGGAGAATGTCAGCACAGGCCTGGCTTCAAAAGTGTGTGCTGGTAATGCTCAGATTCTTTTAAAAGTCATTATGGAAGAAATTTTGGATTGCTGTTCATCTGGCCTCTCCTCTCAGACTGTTTTGACAAGGATGTCTTTACCAGTAGTGTAACACATCAGACAAGCCCTTCATTGTATCAAAGTCAAAATTACAAGAAGAAAGGGAATCATACATTGTCCTGACTGTTCTCAGCAAGGAGGGAGAAATGCTGCTCTTAACTGAGGTCAATAATGGAACATAGAAAGAACACTTTTAGGATCTCAATTGACTGAACATGTACTCTTTTAAGAAGACTGGGGCCAGAAACATCTGCTGTGACTGGATTAATTTCTGTAGGTGGTACCACTGGAATGATCCAGTTTTAATTCTGGCAAGACTGTGGGAAAAGAGAAGATCAGCCATAAATGCTGAAGACACTGGGCATTGGTAGAGTGACATGGCTAAAACCCACTGAAACTGTAAACTGAAGTAATGAACCCATATACAAATAGGAGGACAGAATGATATGTTTTATTTATAGTGGGATAACATTTCTGTGCCTCATTAGGAAAGCCATTGCCAACTCAAACGGTGCAACATAAATTCCATTCTACATGTAAAAGAGTGGATCAAATATTTGCCCTTGGGAAGATTCTGGAGGGCTGTGGCAATTCACCAGTATTTTTATTTTTTTATTTTATTTTGCAGTTTGTTTATCAGGATAGTCCATTGGGTCAAGAAGAGCCCATTTTCAATGGAGTCTCAGGGAGAAAAGCTCCATGAACAACAATATAATATGAAGACAATGCTTTTACATTTATGTAATAGCATTGAAGAATGATGGTATTACACAACATGACAAAAAATCCACAATTGCACTGAAAATACAGTCAGAAAAGCAAAAGGTAGGGGGCGTGGCCAAGGATGAACACAGGATAGCAGCAGATTTCTTCAGCTCCACCAATTTCACTTCACTGACAGGAAATAATTGCTTTAAAAATTAGTTTATGAAGTAATTTTCTTTCTAAATATGTTTGGTTTATCTATTTCTTGAATAATATCTAAAAAAGAAAGAAAATTTTAATAATATTCCTGTCAGAAATCACCTTGGAAATTTTCTTGTCAGTTTCTCTGTTTGAAATGAGTTCCAGTAAGACAAATTCTCAAGATTCCAGCATCAAGAAAGAACTTCAGTCTCTGATATCTACAATCCAGCAACTTACTGCTAAGATGGATAAACTGGATACTAAAATTGATACCTTCATAGAAAAAACTACAAAACAAATAGACTTGTTACATATAGGCTTGCAACAACAGAAGACCCAGATTACAGGCATAGAAGAGACTGTAAATGACATGGAAAATAGAATCCAAGAAGAGGAAATCAACATTGAGTTTTTGCTGAAACAAAATACACATCTACAAACAAAGTTTGATGACCTGGAAAATAGATCTAAGCGCAATAACATTAGGATTTTTGGACTGCCAGAAAATATTGAAGGTAACAATATTAGTTCTTTTTTAACAACATGGCTCCCTAAAACTTTAGACTTGCCAGAAGCACTTTCTTTTGGTATCGAAAGAGCCCATAGATCTATAGCTAATACTAACTCTAACAAAAAGTATCCTAGATCAGTTATAGTTAGATTTCTATCATATTTTGATAAAGAGATGGTACTTAAATCTGCTTGGGCTAAAGCTCCTGTTAAAATTAATGAGGCAACTGTGCGTTTTGACAATGACTATTCTTCCTTGGTAATAACTAAAAGAAAAGTTTTTCTGCCATTAATAAGGGAGCTTAAGAAAGCACAGTTTAAAACCTACCTTCTGTTTCCTGCCAAGCTAAAAATCTTCCTTCCTGATGGTCCTAAAATTTTTGATGACTTAGACTCTACATTGCTGTTTATCAAAAAAAAATAAGATTTTGGATAAAATAGAGGAAATGGAATGGGCTAGTCCTTCATTAAAGAGGTTGGCAACAGAAACTTCATGGAAGACTTCAGAGAAGAAAAAGAAACTAAAAAACAAATGCCTTGTTCTATGTTTTTTTCTTTTTTCTCTCTCTCTCTTTTTTTTCTTCACTATTAATCTTTTTAAATATAGTTACTGCATTTTCAGAAAGCCACAAATATTCTGAAAAAGATTTAATCAAAGTTATTTTCTGTGTACAAAGAACTGTTTTTGTTTCATAATCAGTCAAAATATCTGAGGAACTAATAACAAGCTATCATTCAATATGTTTCTCTTTCTGACAAAGAGAACTAAGGTTAGTAACGATGCATTTTTTTTTCTTTTTCTTCTTTTCTTTTATTTTAAATAATGACATTCTATTTAGATTATGTAGTGGGTAAGGGGTGAGGGAGGGCAGGGAGAGAAGTGTAATTAAAATATGATAAATGGAATAATAACTTATTTATTCCTTGTAAAAAAGTATATATGTTGTTTAAATGCTATTGCTAATTATACTTCCTTGATTATATTGCTTATACTTGTTTACAAATAATTTGTCATGCTTTAACTAATAATAATTAGAACTAAATAATAGTAAATAGTATGTTTCATATTCATCTTTATTAATATAAACAGCAAGTAATATTCCATTGTAGATATGTTTTATAGCTTCCTTTTTCATTTTTTTATCTTTTCTTTTACTCTCTTTTTATTTTCTACTCTCTTTTTTTCTGTTCTTTCTCTTTATTTTCTTTCATATTAATATATTCACATGCTTTTGATCATGCTGATATAGTAAATAATAAGATTTGTATAAAAATTGAATTGGGGCATAAATAATTAGTTCTATTACATATTAATAACTGTGGGCTTAGTTTCACTTTCATAGAGGCTGTAATAACTTGTAAAATACTTCGCAAAGGTTTTGCTATGTTTAGCTTCATTTATATTGCTAAATGAATGTCAGTCACTTGTTTTTAACAAAATTCCCGCCAGAATGTTAAGGGAGACAATTTGGGATGTGGGTTACCTCGTGAATAGTGTCCTCGAGTTGTTTTAAAAGCTTCAACTCTCAGAATTCACGCAGAGAAGCTGAAAGCAGTCAATTTGAACTTTGACCCCTAAATTTACACTGACACATCGCAGATTCATGAAGAACACTCTACCAGGAAGTAGAACTGCTGCAAATGCGACTCTGCGATGGAAAATAAACTCTATAACATTTAAATATGAGTTATCTTTTATAACTACTTATTTATTCATGTTATAATTTATAAAATATGAAAGTTATAATGATTTTAAATGATTCAGTATCTCATAGTAAGCAAATGTGATATTTTAGAAGACATAGAAAGTGAAACATTTATACATGTGTTTTTGAAAGTTTACTTGACTGCAACATATTAATGTATGTAAAAAACGTATGATTTAAACATATACATTGCTATAATTCATTTGATTTATCTGACTGACAAGCATAAATATTTTTATGACTCTATTTTGGAAGAAGTTGTCATGTGACATATTTTAAAGCAGCAGTTCAGATATACAAAATACAGATGGCTTTCTTCACAATAATGCAAGTATTTCTGAGAATTTACATAGCTATTCAGTATGATTTATAACAATTTCTATAAATATAATATTTTATTTTATTGGCAATAATAAGTATGAGAAAAAAGCTCTGATACAAGTAATTTAAAGTCTTTTGGAAGCTGTTAACTGCATTTCTATGACAGAAAATAGGTACATCTTAATATATGTAATGTCTGAACCATAATAGCCAAAGTTATTGATTTAAATGAACACCAGAACTTATTTTTTACAAACGTTGAATAAATTAATATGTAGATATGCCCTCCTTTTTTTTTTTTTTTTTCTCTCTCTCCCTCTCTCACGTCTTTTATTTCTTTCTCTCTTCTTGGTTCCTAATATCAAGTTTATTTGAATGCTATTTGAGTATAAATGTATTATATTAAATAGATGTACATAGCAGTATGAATTGTTTTTAAAAGTTTCTATTTGTTTATATGATGCTGATTTATCAAATGTGTAGCTTTGTCTTACCAGATAATCTAATTGAAAGTTGTTAATTTAAGTTAATAATAACTAGTATTAAATTGATAAGGTGGCAGCTGAGGTACTGCTGCTTAGGGTAGGGGGTTAACTTGAGTAGCATGTACTACTCTAAGTTGGAGTTTTTAACTCCAGGCTGGATGCAAGGTTTAATCCTTACATTATTTTCTTTTGTTCACTGTTGTATGTATATAGTTCTGACATCCACAATACATTTTGTAAGCTCATTGTTACTACAAACAAAATTGAATCTTATACAAAATCCCATAAGAGATTCAATAAATACAGCTATATCTAAAGGTACACCTAAAGGAGGAGGAGGTATAACATTACTTATTTTGTTAATTGTTATTTTGATTATAAGTTTTATATGTTTTAAAAATACCAAATGACTTCTCTAAAAGGAATTTCTTTAAACATTAATGGACTGAATAATCCGTGTAAAAGGGCAAGCCTAATAAGATACATTAATTTACATAAGGCCAACTTAGTATTCCTTCAAGAAACACATCTCCTGAAAAAAGATATTGATAAATTAGCCACAAATAAATATACAGTATTGGTTAGTTCAGAGCACACTCAGAAAAAGAGGAGTGGCTATTTTATGGAATAAAAGTATGCCCATTCCTAAAACTATTAAGTCTTATCAAGATGATAAAGGAATGTTTTGTATGGTTACAATACAAATTAATGTGAAGACTTATACATTAATCAATGTATATTGGATACCTGGAATTGGTATTAATACAGTGAAATACCATCTTGATAAGATCATATCATTCTCTATAGGAGATATTATTTTGGCAGGTGACTTTAATTGTATCCTACATGAAAATGATACTACTACTATAGGAAAAAGGAAAATTACATCTAATGCAAAACATTTAAAGGATTTTGTTAATTCTTATCATTTAAATGATATTAATAATCAGATAGACTCAAAATCATTACCATACACCTTTTTTCTAACAGATACAAAACTTATTCAAAAATAGATAGAGTCTTTATTTCTAACCAGATGGTAACAGAATTAATTAACTCTAAAATCATTTCATGTCCTATATCTGATCATAATTCAATTGTTTTAAGTTCACGATAAAAAATGCTTACAATGTTCAGATCAAAAGGATACCAGCATACTTAACTCAACTAAAAGACTATAAAGAATATATACTTTCAGAAGTACAACATTTTCTAGACATAAATAATACTCCTGAAGTCTCCATTGTTTATGTTTGGGATGCTTTAAAATCATATCTATATGGACAAAGTATCAGATGGTATAATAATAAAAGGAAATCTTGGGATAAGGAATTGTTAGATATTCAAAGTAAATTAGACTCTTATAAACATAATAATAAAGAAAATATTATGGATAAGAAAGTCATTGAAGAAATAAACAAACTAAATGAGAAATACAAATAAATTTTAACTCATAAAGTTAAAATAACTTTAGAGAAATACAAGTTTTTGTCTTACTCAATAAGCCCCAAATACTTACATAGACTTAAAACAAAACAAAAAGGTTGAATAAGCAAAATCATATCAAAGAAATTTTCTCTCTAAGGAAAAAGAAGAATGTTTCTAGTCTACCAGAAATACTAGATGAATTTAGAAATCACTTTCACAAAATTAATCATAATAACATTAACATGGAACCTAAAGATAAAATAAAGGAATTTATAACTACAAACTTGAACAAAAAACTTAATAAACAACAGATTAAACTATTGGATAAAAGTATTTCATATACAGAGGTAGTTACACAAATAAACAAGCTTAAATCGAACAAAGCACCAGGTAATGATGGTATTATACCAGAGATATATAAAATTCTTTCTAAAAGTACATACTCATTAATACATAAGGTTTTTATTTTGGCCCAAAATTAGCTAATAACCCCCCCATCTTGGCAATACACATTTATTTCGCCAATTTTAAAACCTAATAAAGACCCAACTAGATGTACTTCATATCGACCCATTTCATTACTTAATGTTGATTATAAAATGTTTATGAGTATTTTTGCTGATAGATTGAAGACAATCATCCCTGGCATTATAGATACAGATCAGACAGGCTTCATTGTAAATAGAAATACTTTTGATAATATAAGGAGAACTCTAACATTAATTGACTTTGCAAATAGGAGAAAGAAAGATTTAACACTTATTAGTCTCGATATAAGTTCAGCATTTGATTCAGTAAGTTGGGACTACTTGTTTACCTTACTGAAGTGCACAAACTTCTCAGATGCATTTGTAAATCTAATTGAGCATCTATACAAAGGAGCATTGGCTTATATTAAGATAGGAACATATGTCTCACAAAAAATATCCATTTTAAAGGTACAAAACAAGGGTGTCCAATCTCTCCACTATTATTCACTTTAATAATGGAGCCTTGGGCTAATCTGATCAGAAATTGTACTGATATAGAGGGATTTGAAATAGATGAAAATACAACATCTAAAATTCAACTCTTTGCAGATGATGTTCTAATTACATCAGCAGGATCTAATTCTTCTATGCAGTCTCTATTTGATAAAATTATGAATTTTAAAAGTATTTCTGGTTTAATATTCAATGAAGAAAAAACTAAAATACTACCTATATATACACGAAAAAATGTTTTCATTAGTGATTTTACTAAATATGTACCCAATTCAGGTCAGATAACATATCTAGGTATAATATTAACTAAAGATATTAAATCTATTATACATAATAATTATAATACCTGTCTTCTTAATATACAAAATCTTTTCAATACCTGGAATAATATGTTTTTTACTATGGAAGAGAGACTTACAATTATTAAAATGATAATATTCCCCAAGATATTATATTTAATACAATCAATAATACTCCCACCTACAAAAATAATTATCAAAAAATTAAATGCACTAATGTTAAATTTCCTATGGGCACCTAATAGACCTAGGATTGCATTAAAGAAACATACTAATAGCTGGTCTCAAGGGGTATTTCTTTTCCAGACTTTAACTTATATACTATCTCTTCTATTGTAAAAGTTATTACTTTGTTAATAGATCAGTCATATGTTGCAAAATGGAAAGATTACTGGGAACTAATTAGTATTCACTTCATGAAAATCTCCTTAACACATAAAAATATGATTGTAAATAACTCCATGCTATGGTTACTAAAATAATTTTGTACTTCACCTATTACACCTAAATATATAGTTAGTTACCCATTAAACATTATTATTAGTTATCGTAATTTTATATTCATGCATCCTAAATATAAGGAATGGAATTTTATTATATTCCCTATAATGTATACTCGAGGTATGCTTTTGTCATCCACTTCTGAAGGAACTCATTTAGCTACAGATAATGATTTAAAGTACTGGTATCAGTTGCTATCTGATAATAAAGTTAAAAATCCAGATTTCTTAAAACAAGAATTTGATCTAAGAGAAACTTGTTGGTTAGAAGTTCAGACCTTTAGACAACATCTCATTAATAAAATTGATCTAATGTCTATAACAGTTAAAGAATCTATTCCAACACTGATTGATTACTTGATATTACATTTACAACATAAAGTTTCTGATAAAGGTAAGCTTTCATACATACATAAAATTATCAGACAAGAAACTTTTTACAGTGTAGATACCTACTGGAATTATTTCACTTCCATTAATGGTGACCCACCAAATCAACAAGATAAACAATATATATTGGAATCTGCCTACAAAACTACGTCTTCCATTGTCTGGAGACTTTTTACATGGAAATTTTTACATAGATCCTTTTATACACCTTTGATGATGAATAAAATAAATAATAAAGATAATCTATGTAAAAGATGTAATGTAGAAATTAATGCTGATTGGGCTCATATGTTTTATGACTGTATAAAATTGAAAGAATATTGGAAGTCAATCAATGATTTTTTGCAGGCTCTTTTTACAGATAATTTCATTATTTCTAAATCTCTTATATTATTCAACACACCTGTACCTCAAAGTGTTAAAAGGTTAAGCTTCCCTTGTTATGGTCTATTCTAGCAGTGGCTAGAAAAATAATAACCAGAAATTGGATTTCAGATACACCTCCTTCGTTCAATGAATTTAAAAATGTTATGACTATAGTGTGCCATATGGAATTGATGACAATAAAATCAAGAACTACTAGAAAAACATCTTATTATATTGTATGGCATACTTTACAAAACTTGTTAAAAAAATCTTAACTTCAATAGCATGGTATTTTAGTTTAATTAATTGATCTGATTGTAGTGGATGTCTTTGTAAATACTTTGGTTATTTTGTTGAATGTTATAATCATATCTATTTTAATTACTTGTATAAAATTGTTATGATATTTCTCTTGTATGTTAAAAACAATAAACTTGTTTAAAAAAAAAAAAAAAAAAAAAGCAAAAGGTAAAATGACATGCATACACACATAAAATAAGTCAATTAAAATAAGAAAAATCCATTGGTACACCTGTTAAATTTGTTAGAATGTGAAATAACAGGGTTGACATTACAGTTTTACATGAAATCTTAGCAGAGTTAAAGAAGGATAGGGGGATAACATGTGTTAATTGCTGAATATAAGAAGGGTGGGACAGTAAGAAAAACAATACAGCAAGAGTAGGAGTAAATGAGAAAAAAGAAGATGGTAGTAGTCTGAGAAGCTCAGTATGATGAAGAGAAGAGAAAAGTAAAGGGGAGTGTGAGAAATGGGGAAAAAGGTGAGTCGTGGGATGAGAGCAGGAACATTCTCAGAGGGTTTTGAGATGGTAATGAAGCAGGGTCTTAAAGGTAGAGTGGTTGTCTGTAGTATGAATAAGAGGTGGCAGGGAGTTCCAGAGGTGAGCTAGGGAAAAGGACAGTAGGTGTTTGCCTGCAGGATGAGCAGGCTTGTGCAGTACAAGCAAATTCTGATTATTGGATCTTAGAAGTCTGTTGGGTAGATGCATTTTGAAGGAGGAGGCAAGGGAGGGGCAGATGGAGGGATTAAAGATGAGTTTACGGGCATGAGTAAGTTGAATGTAGGTAAGACAGTTGGGAAGTTTGAGCCAATTTAGTTTGTGTAGGGCATTGGTGGAAGGAGGATTTATAGCTAGTAGCAAATTTAGACATTTTGTTATAACAGGAGGATAGCTTTGTTTTTAGAGAAGATTGAAGGTTGGTAAGAAGTGGGGCACCATATAGGAGGGAAGGAATGACGCAAGTGTTAGAGAGTACAAGCTTAGTAGTGGGAGTGATATATACCAGTTATGGTGGATGAGCATGCCTAGTTTCTGGTGGGTTTTCTTTATATTGGTTAGTAGGTGGGTATCAAATTTTAACTGTTCATCAATAAGGACTCCTAGAAGCTTTACATGGGAGGCTACCTCGAGAGAGGTATTGTTTTGAATAGTAATAGAGAATGAGTTCTTGGCTATAATGGTACTTTTTGAAGGGGAAAAATAGCATAATTTTCATTTTTGATGCATTGTGTGATAGGTGGTTGTCTATCATCCAACATTCGGTATAAGAGAAAGCATCCTAAGTTAGTTTTAAGAGAGTGGAGGTGGAAGTGGCGGAGCAGATGATCATATCGTCATCTGCATATTGAATCAGTTTATCACTAGGAATGTTTTGGTAGAAGTCATTTCTGAAAATGGTGAACAGTAGGGGACCCAATATGGAACCCTGGGGTACGCCTGTAGGTGTATTAAGGAAGGAGGAGGGGGCTTTTTTCCATTTGACAGCTTGCTGTCTGTCACAGAGGCAACTAGAAAACTAGTTGACAGAAGAGTGGGATAGGTTTAGATTAGAGAGTTTAGATAGGAGAAGGCTATGGGAGATAGCGTCAAAGGCCTTGGATAAGTCCAGAAGTGGGGTGGACACTAGACAGCTGAAATCCTGGGCTTTGTTGACAGTTTCGAAGAAGGAGAGGAGAGTGATTGTGGTACTTTGGCCAGGTCTAAAACCATGTTGTGTGGGGGTAAGTAGGTGGTTGTCTGTGAAGTAGGGTAGAAGTTGAAGGTGGACACACTTTTCTAGAACTTTTGAGATAGGGGATAAGATAGCGATTGTCCAGAAATTGGGAATGTTGTTGTTATTACCTCCTTTGTGAAGGGAAATGATGTAGGCCTTTTTCCAGAGTAGGGGTACACAGTTTTCTTGGTTTGAACGGTTTATTAGATTGGAGATGGGAAAGGCGATGGCATCAGCAGCAATTTTGAGGAAGCAGGAAGGAAGGTCATCGGGGGCATTTGAGCATGGTTTCAGTTTCTGAAGAAGTTTTTTATGGTGGAGATAGGAATGGTTTGATAGAGAAGGAAGGGGGTTGGGAGGTCGTAGTGTTAGGGGAGGGAGAGATAGGAGGAGGTGGAAGTGAAGCTTTGTTGGGGAAGGAAGTAGTTTGGCTATAGCATCAATAAAGAAGGAGTTAAATTGGGTGGCTAAGGAGAGGTCTGGCACATTTGGGTCAGGGCAGGGGTTGTCTCTTTTGCCAGGATTGAGGAGGGTGGAGATGCCATTCCAGAATTTTTTGGGGTTAGTCTTGTGGTTATTTTGAAGGGTGGAGAAGTAGGATTTGTGGTCGGACGCAACAAGTTTTTTTACTTTGTTACATAGTAGCTTATATTCAGTCAGGGTAGTATGGGTTTTATTTTTCTGGTAATGTTTTCAGGCTTTGTCACGGAGATACATAATGGTTGTAGTTTCTTTGCATAACCATGGGACAGTTTTACTTTTAATTCTTTTGGTTATGGAGGGAACAAATATATTTAACAGGTCTAGGAATGTAGTGTTAAAGTAGGCAGAGTACTATGTGCATTCATTTTTGTGGAACTGCACCTTGAAGTGCATTTGGCTTTTGCACAAAAAACATGGTGCCCCAGAGCAGCTGTCAAAAGCCGTTTGGTCACTCTATCTGAAACCTAAGTATTGTGTTTGCATTCTCACTATTAAGTCATATACACTCAAGGTGAACTCTTGTAAGGGTGGTTAATGTCTCCCTTCCTGTCTGAGATTTTTTGTATAGGATAAAGGTAGAACCAAAGTCAGCAGAGTATTTAGTTTGGGAGTACATGGATTGCACCTCTGTTTAAGCACCTGAGAAATTATGGATTTGATGACATCTCAGGAGTAGTATTAAAAGAAGGGTCAAATTATATAAATGAGCCAAGAGAGCTGGTAAAACTGTTTGCAGATGGTTTATTTAGTAATATGTCATATGGTAACCCGCAAAGTATATTTCACTTTTTGATATATGACATCTGTCCACAAGCTCATGAACAATACATAAACTTTATCAAGTATAAAATCTAATTCTGCAGCAGGATTGGATGTCTACATGGCTATTTTTTTTAAAGGAATAGTTAAGAAATTGACAACCTATTAGGTTTATTTATTTCAAAGGACGTTTAGTGGGACATACATGTCTGATCTATGGAAAGAGGCTACTGTGGTTCTAATTCAAAACAATAAACCAGGTTATATGGTAGATAACTACAGACCAATTAGACTTACATGTATATTAGGCAAGTTTATTGAAAGGGCACTATATCTGTAGTAAAGTAGCAAATTCCTTCAATACTTGCTTCATTGAAACCATTCAGTCCTTAGCTAACCAACTTTCTCCTCTCTCCACATCAATATATACTATACCCGACTCGCCACTCTCTTTTAACTTCCAACCCGTGTCCACATCCTTTATCAGATCCCTTTTGAAAAAGCTGAAGCCAACCACCCTTTCTGCCGATCTTCTCCTGGCTGAATACCTGCAAATAGCTGCAGATGTCGTAGCCTACCCTATCTCGATTTTAATTAACATAACCATAACCGAGGCCACAATCCCCTCAATATGGAAAATATCCTACGTTATACCACTCCACAAAGGAGGTTCATCCACAGAACTATCCAACTATAGACCTATAGCCATACTATCACCACTTGCCAAAATTATGGAAAAGTGTGTGCACAACCAACTAATGCTCTATTTAACCCAGAATAAACTACTAACAGACTCTCAACATGGATTCAGACCCCATCATAGTACAACCACTGCCCTCCTCTCTTTTACTGAAAATATAAATCTTAACCGGAATAACAAAAAAATATCCTCCGCTCTCTTCCTGGACCTATCGAAAGCCTTCGATACGGTAAACCACCAGTTACTTCTACACACTCTAAAAATCCTGCATCTAGATACTCCAGCTCTTGACCGGTTTCAAGCCTACCTCACTGGGAGACAACAAGCAGTAATGTGGCAGAACAAGCTCTCCTGCATGCTACCAAATACCATAGGAGTTCCTCAAGGCTCCATATTAGGACCTCTCCTCTTTTCAGTCTTTATAAACGACCTCCAAACAGTCATCCCTGAAGCCACCTGTATTCAGTATGCAGATGACGCAACGCTAATCTGTTCCAATGCCTCTCTTGAAAATCTACTAACTACTACCCAACACAGTTTCACCACAGTCGAAAACTGGCTTGCCAACCATCTCCTGATCTTAAATCCAAATAAAACCAAACTACTTCTCTTCTACCCAACTAATAAACCACCTACCGAACACTTTACTATACAATCCAATAATGGGACCATTATTTCTCCTGACACGCATGCAAAGTTACTAGGAGTAAAAATTGATAATAGACTCAGATTTGACATGCATATCAACCAAACCATTAAGTCAGTCAACAAGAAACTTGGGACCTTATACAGAATAAAAACCTTCCTTACTCCGAATGCCAGGGCAGCCACTGCCTGCTCACACCTTCTCTCTACCCTACTATATGCCTCTCCTGTGCTTACTAACCTAAACAAATCTGATCTGAACAAGCTCTCATCCTGCTATAATCACATTGCCAGATTCGTTACAGGCCTACCCTACAGAACGCACCACTGTATTAACCTGAAAAAACTTGGATGGATAGAATTCCCATACCTTCTTCAGCAGTACCAACTCATAGAGGCATTCAAAATCCTTAAACAACCTGAGAACACCCCTGGTATAAAAAACTTAATGACTCCTTACTCTAATCTAAGTTGCCTTCGCTCAGCAAACAGACTCCTTGTCCAAACAACTAAATCTTTCAACCTAGGCGGCGACGCACTGTTTGCCAATACCACTGGTAAAATATGGAACTCTCTCCCCAATAACCTCATGCTTGTAACTTCACTAGCTCAATTCAAAAATAGTCTAAAACTCCACTTTAAGTTACATTGGCTGTGTCCTTGCTCAAACCCAGACTAGCTCTGTGCCATAAACTAAAACCAAAACCAAGCCCATACTAGTTCGTCGTATTTTCCATACCAAAAAAAAAAAAAAAAAAAAAAAAAAACAATCTAGCTAAGGTGGTAAGAACTATGTATGTTGTCAAACTCTAAGGCATAATACTGCCTATCGACTTTGCTAGTATGTTGTTAATGTATATTCTAATGATTAGTAGTATATTCATAAGATAGGGCATGGTAGTTTTGTACTAGTATGTAAATAGTCTATTTTCTTTGTTCTTTTTTCTCTCTTCCTCATTATTGTTCAGCTTATTTACTATTTTCTATAACAAATTGTCATTGTAACTCTGTTGGAGCTTTTCTCCCTGGGCCTCCGCTGAAAATGGACATGTATCCAGTCGGACTATCCCGGTTAACAAATGTAAAATAAATAAATAAATAAAATCGGACATTTAGGCAAACATTAAATTTTAGCATTAATATATATCAACATGGATTTCTTTCAGGTGGATCCAGTATAACCAACCTGATAAGCTTTTGTGAGAATGTTGTTTGCTCCTTGGATGAACATCTAGCAATGGATACTGTGTATTTGTATTTTACCAAAGTATTCAATACTGTACCCAATACAGTGGTTATTGAGAATCTTAGGCAAGTTGATGTTGATGCATATATAGTTAAGTGGGCGTCACAGTGGTTGTTCAGCAGAAGATACAGAGTGAGAATTAAGAACTGCTATTCTAATTATAAACCCATCTCTAGAGGAGTTCCACAGGCATCTGTATAAGGACCATTGTTATTTGGATTGTTAATGTCAGAATGCCTAACCTCAGAGACAGTGTGACTGAGTAAGTTTGCCAATGACATTAAAATTGAAGATCAATTACTAATATAAAGGATTGCTATCATTTGCAGAAATATGTTCATAGATTACATGAGTATTATCAAGAGGTATAAGTTTTAATATCAATAAATGCACTGTTGTGCATTTTGGGACCAGTAATAACTTTTATCCTTATGTACTAGGTAATCAAGTCTGTGCATCATCACATGTGATGAAGGATCTACTTATTACAGTGCACTCAAATTTGAAATTTGATGTAAACATCACAAACATCATTAGGAAATGTTATGGACTTAGAACATAACACCATTCCTTTTCTAGCAGAGATAGTCAGGTAGTAGTTAATATATATATATATATATATATATATATATATATATATATATATATATATATATATATATATATGGATCCCTATCAGATGATAGAAACTTCATATGACTGAAACTCATTTGACTGAGACCATAAGACTGAAATTTCAAAATACTGAAAAATCACTTGACTGAAACCCATAATACTGAAATCTTACAGTGTTAAATTTCAACATACTGAATTGTAAAGTGGATGATATAAAACCAGAATAGGTGGGGGTGCTAGGCCCCCACACCTCCCATTGTGAGGGGCTGTACACCCCACACACCCCCAAAATATATATACTAACTCCGTGATCGCACTACACTGGGGGAAAGGGCATATACATTTTCCCCACTGTAGTGTGATCCTGGAGTTAGTATATATATATATAGTTAGGGTGGTGTGGGGGGCATAGTCCCCCCCATTTTATATCGTTCACTTTGCAATTCAGTATGTTGGAATTTAGCATTGTAAGATTTCAGTATTATGGGTTTCAGTCAAGTGATTTTTCAGTATTTTGAAATTTCAGTCTTATGGTCTCAGTCAAATGGGATTCAGTCAAATGAAAATTTCTATCATCATAGAGATCTATATATATATATATATATATATATATATATATATTACTAGTGTGAGCTCCATAATTGAATATGCATGGTACTTTTGTGTGTTGAGTGTTACAAAAGTAAAGATGTTAGAACACATTTGGAAAACCATCACTAAGCAAACTAAAGGTTGTAAATATCTACCATATAATGACACACTTGAACAGTTGACTTTATATTCGGTTGCATAAACGTTTTTCAGAGGTGACCTGATAATCATCTACAAATGCTTAAAGAATTGCAACACAGATGATATGCTGGATATAAATTTTGCTAAGCATGTGAGTATACCAGAAATAACAATTTGCTAGTTAGATTACTAACTGCAAATTCAGAGTTAAAAGGCTTGTTTTTTTTTATCATTTAAGAGGTGTTAGAATTTGGAATTCACAACCTAGGTTTATTAGATTAACTGAAGACCGTTTATCTTTTAAGACATTATTAGATAATTGGTTTAAAGATACATTATTCATCACAGGCAATAATAAAGCAAACTCTAAAATGACCGGTGTAGGCCCAGAGTCTGTAAACATATCGTTGAATCATTGTTTGCAGGTAATATTGTCCTAATGGTCTCAAGAATCAGTGACCTTTAGCAGCCCGTGGGTGGGTCGGAGCTCAGTATGAAACAAATGAGAAGAAAATCAACAGCTCCAAATCAGAGACCATGATTCTCTCCTGGAAAAGAGTGGATTGTTCTGTTCTGTTGATGAGGAAGTAACTATTTCAAGCATAGGAGTTTAAATATCTTGTGGTCTTGTTCACAAGAGCTCTGGAAGTGTGCTCAGTAGTTAGGCACATTGGTGCTAGTACTACAGGCATCACACAGGACTGTAGTGGTGAAGAGAGAACTAAGTCAAAGGCTGAAGTTCTCAGTTTTCCAGTCAAGCTATAGCTCCAGCATCATCTACTGTCATGAGCCTTATAGTAGTAGAATGAAAGAAGATTGCAGATGCAGCTGGTAGAGATGACGTTTCTTCTCAGAGTGGCTGGGCTCAGTTTTCATGATTAAGTGCAAAGCTTGGTGGTCCAGCAGGATGGTGGGGTGTGAGGCAAGTCAGATGTAGATGGGAATCTGGAGAATGGTATTCATAAAGACACATAAGAGACACTACAGTGCTCAGTATGTCAGTCTGATCTACTAACTCAGAGAGAATTGCCATATCCAGTCATCAGTAACCGCAGATATAAAAAAAACACTACCTTTCTTTCTTTTTTTTAAATTTACAATGTGGAAATTCTGTCGACAGGGTCAATTACTAGTTAGAGAAGATCCAGCATTTTAGTATGTAATACAGGTGGAAATACAATTGGATAGTCTCTTAGGAAGCCACTTCCTCACTTGGCTTAATAAGTAAAATTCAGGCCTCACACAGTAATCAAGATGCAATGATATATGTGCATGAATCATAGTTGCTAAGTCTGAAGATGGAATAAAATTCTTGATCTAGACAACATTCTTAAGATGGAACTAATATGCCTTGACACCATCACTGAAGTGGACTTTAAGTGTAAGTGTATTATGCTTACATCATGACCACAGGAATCAATTTCCAGTCTATTGCCCCATAATACATAAAGGGAAAACGAGGTGACATGCAAAGCATATGTGGTAAAGTATACTGGTGTCCTGTCTGACTTAGCAGCATTGGGTTTTAGACATACATTGAAGAAGTAGTCTTCAAGATATACAAAATCTGTCAGAAGCTCCTGGGTAAAGGAGTGGTGTAGTTGGCAGAAGGAGAAGAGTATCTAGATGTCACCAGGCATAGAATTGGTAGGGAACAGCCCTCCTCTGAGTCACCTTCTTAAGTGGCAGCAAGTATTCTAAGAAAGCAAAAGGGGTCAAAATGATGTCCTGTGGCACACAGCATGTAAGCAGAGTGCTATCTGATAAACTAACCCCGGAAGTTACTTTGTGATTATTCTGTTTGTGAATTTGTTCTGTTTTATTTTTTGTGAATTTCTTCACCTGAGCTGTGCCTGCAAGTGCTCTGCTGTGATCAGTGTTCTACCCTGGTAAACAAAGTAACTAAATAAATCACCTTGTAACTGTAATCCTATAAGCAGTATGAGAACAGCAACATTGCAGAGGGTGTAGGGTAGAAGAGGTGGAGCATTGCTGATCCATACCAGTCTGGGTGAATTTCGACTAGGGCTATGCCTTCCACCAAAGGGTCAAACCACACTGTGCTAAGTTCAGAACTAAAAGTAGATCATCGGTTAAGAATTGGGATATATTCTCTCATTACATCATCTTCAGATCTGTTATTGAATGCCAAGCTGACAAAAAATGTCAGGATTTATATCTGATGCGTTATAGTCAGTGAAACCTGCAGCGCTGGGCCTCACAACACCTCTGGGTAGATGGTTATTAATCCAATAACACACTCCATGTCGGACATTATTGCTTGCTTAATTCCTCAGAGAGATATCATATGGAGTGTGGGTTACCACAGGGATCTGTTTTGGCACCACTGTTATTCACTGTGCATATACTGCCCTTGAGGTAGAGTATGCTTGTTATGTTGATGATATTCAGACACAGTTCTCCTTTCCTCAGGGCCAGATGACTGATTATACCAACCTGTAAGGCTACCCAGATTCCACCCTAACATCAGTTCCACAAAAACAGAGGCTATGCTGATGTATGTTAACTCACCCTTCATATTTTCCTTTCCAAACCCCTCTTATTTTCTTTGCAGACAATAAAGGACTACATCTAACCAGTAAGATCTGTTGGTAATTCCAGTAGATATCAAAATGTCTTACCAGGGTCTATGAAGTTAGCCTGTACTTAGTCATTTAATGTTCATCCGAATATGAATACAGTTTGTTAATGCTCATAAATATAGATTTCAGTGTTATTTATTCTTTTTCATGCACTTGCTTGAAAAACAGAATTAAGTATTATTTTGCATTTGTATTGCTTGTTTTAATTGCATTCTCAAAGACTTTGGTGCTGTTTATTATTTTTCCTGCACTTGCTTAGAGTTCTAGGTTGCATTTTTCCAATGCTGTAAGGGTTGCTTTTCTGCAATTGTAGTACACTAAATGGACTGGGATGGGATGGGAGTTCCTCAAGGATCAATACTTAGTCCCTTACTTTTTTAACATCTTTACAAATCATCTTCACACCTCCTGTTCACAATCATCCTTTATACAGTATGCTGAAGATTCTACAGTCATCACTACTTCTGATACATTTTGTGACCTTCATAATCTTACTCAAAAGTCTTTCAACCTCATTGAAAATTGGCTGTCCAATAATCAACTCATACTGAACCCTAAAAAGACTAAAGTGCTACTTTTCCTCCCTAAGTCAATGTTCCACCACAAGGCCACATTTACCATAAGATCCCTTGACAACACAACCATTAAAGTTGAAACCCACACTAAGCTTCTTGGTGCCATCATAGATGACCAACTTAAAATTGACCTACATGTGTTCCAGTGCACCAAGAAAACCCATCAAAATTAGGCTTACTATATAGAAATAAAAAGTTCCTATCAAATGAATCATGACTGACACTCACCCACACTTATCTCTTCTCTAATACCTCTCAACCTCTTAGAGTAAGAAATCTGGACAAAGGCATGAAAAAAGTAGTAATAATTGGGACAATTTTTAAATATTGCTCTTATAAACTTAGAAAGTTGATAGAATAACAGGTTTTACATTAGCATGAATTTTTTGGAGGATATGGAGTCTAAAACTCAAATGTCTGTCATTATTTTCTAACTTCAATCTTTAATGATTTTCCACTAATTTGCCAGAAAGCCACAATTTTATGAAAAATGGACCAAAAATATAAGACAAAAATTTGGACATTCTGCGAAAATCTGTACAGTTGAGAGGTATGCGCCTAATCCCTTTTATAGTTCCCAAATCTTAACCAATTTACAATCCAATCTCCTCTCTAAATTAGAAACCACATATAATAAAGTAACCTGATTCGCCTCTAACCAGCCACCTAAATCTCATCATTGTCTTGCCATTAAGACACTAAATTGGTTAGAATTCTCTCAACATCTTCTACTTTCTCAATTTACTATCCTCCATTTCATTCTCTACAAACCCTTCTCCTGCCCTGCCATCTCATCTTTAGTCTCCTTATATACACCATCCAAAATTCTTAGCAGCTGAAATCATTATCACTTAGAAATCTATAAACCCAAAAGATCTTACGGACAAAAACTGCATAGCTACTTACCAGCTCTATCATGGAACAAGCTTCCCTTGTCCCTAAGACAAACAAACCAGACTCAAAAATTCAAGAAAGCTCTAAAATATCACTTAAATACTACCTGGACCTGTCACTGTAAACATCTTCCCAGAATCTCTTTTCCCCTCCACCCTAAAAATCTTCCCAGAACCTCTTTTCCCTCCACCCTACCCTATCTCTCCCTCTCTCCTATTTATCCTTCTATATACTCTCTCAGTTACTTCTTCAACTTCTCCCATTTAGATCAGCTTGAACCTTATTTTGTTCATCTGTCCTCTGCCCCTAACCTCCATCTCACGTAATTCCTCCCTTCCTTACTTACTCCCTCTATTTTTGGAACTGTCTCACTTTTTTTAGCCTCCAACCTTAATTGCAGTCTATCTCCCTGCTAACTCCCTTTTACTTATAGGCTTACTACCCTGCACTATTTTGTAACAATGCACTGTACTCTTTCTAAATATCCTACACTTAAATCACATTATATAGTTTTTATGTATTTTGCTCTGTGTAATACTACTGAAATGTCAACTCTGTAAATAGACGTGTCATAATATTTTGTATCTATTTTGTTTGAATTTTATACTTTTATATTTACTAGTCTTGCATTTCTCTGTGGAGATTTTTCTCCCCTCTCCTCCACTGAAAAAGGGCTTTAGCTCAGTCTGACTTTCTCGGTCAACAAATGTCAAATAAGTAAATAAATTGTATTTGCTGTTTTCAGTGCTTTTAGGCATCTGTTTTTGTGGTTCTCTAACACCTGTGCTCCAAAGCAGTTATTTTGTCTGCACTCTTGTGGCATAAGAGGGCAGCTTTCACCTATATGAGCTGGGAATTGCTAGTGGAAAGCTTATTGTATGCTTAACTGATTGGTCTGTGGGCATATCTACTTTAAAACTTGCTGCTTTTTGCTTGTATATAAGCCTCATGTTTGCCTAACACTGCTGTTCGTGCAGTGATGGTTAATGGTGAATGTATATACACAATCACTAGAAGTTGTACTTTTCCCTATTAAAACTACCTCTGAAATTTTCCACAGTCTCACACTACTCAAGGAGCAACTAGTTTGCACACTGAGCAGCATTGCCACATTTAGTTAGCTCTAGATTACATTATTACAGCACTTAGAACTATCACTGCTCAAAGAGCAACTGGTTTGCATGCTGGGAACATCACTACCTAGGTTAGCTGTAGATTGCACAAAGAAAGCACCCATCCCTCATGTGGTAGCAAACACTCCCCCATTCTAGTCCTTTATAAAGCATATATTAAGGACCCTCAACCATGGATAGGGACTTTCTATCTCTGGATCTAGCTTGGTTGACATGGGCATTCTGAGGCAGTGTAGCAGTTACCTCATATACACTGACAGCTACTTAATTCTGAAACAGATGAAGATGTATTCAAAGTGAAAGATGTAGTTACACAATGTCACTGGAGGCAAGGCTTTCACACACAGACACAGAAAATGTCAAACAGGTTGTCAGAGACTCACATATACGACACTCACCTCACTTACAAAGGACCAGACACCGACCCACCGATGTGGACATGCTCACATGCTACCTACCCAAAGTCCTCACAAATTTCCTATGCACACAAACAAGACAACTCACACCAAACCCCCTAAAATTACATCTCATATCTATTCAACTACCAAGCCCATAAGGCATAACACCACACAACCCAATGTTTTAGTCACAGGAAACTCCAATGTGAGACAATCTGGATAAGGAGATGGTAACAGTTAGCTGCCTGTCAGGGGCCAGGATATACCAGATCACGCGAGCACTCAGGTCACTAAACCCCAAGTACCAGTATGACTCTGTCATAGTCCATGTGGGAGAAAATGACCTGAGACTACCTCCCTGGACTATGTGAAGACAGAGATGATTGAGCTCTCAGAATGTGTCACGGGCAGATTTGAGCCTATCATTGAGCAGCATTCTAGGGTCTCCAAGGATGATGTCACAATGCCAACAGAAAATGATTGACTTTAATTATTGGCTTAGCTACTGGTGTCATCCTAACAATATTTGTCAGCCTGCAAGAACATGATTGACAGGCTACTCTGCTTTGCCAGGGATTGGCTGCACCTGTCACCACTAGGCTTTTGGACATTGTCCAAATGATTAACTATCTCATAGTGCCTTTTTAGGCAGTGCCAAACCGACAAATATCCAGCATAGAAAAATCTACTCAGGATAAGCTAAAATTATTACTGTTGAATGCTAGGGGTCTCAACAAGAAAATAAACTCTCTGAAAGCACTTCTCACCCTGGAGAATGCTGACATCTGTGCAGTTACTGAAACATGGTTCAAAGTCACAGAAAGCACCTGAACAGTCCAACACTGTAATGCCCTTCACAAGTACCGACCACCCACTGCACACAAAAGGGCAAAAGTTGGAGGTGTATCCCTCTAGATAAAGGATAAGCACACCTCAAGACTGGTCAAACAATACGAAATGCTTGAACTACTCCATGTCCAACTAATCACTGGAAAAATCTCTTATCATATCCTTACTAGCTACAGATCTCCCACCATGAATGAGGAAAACCATACATCATACCTAAATTTACTAGAATCACTTACCATTCAGCCCAATACCATACCCATGGGTGATTCCAAGTACCCCTCCATTAAATGGGAAGCATACATGACCACTAACATACAGGCTCTAAGATTTCTAGACTTTGTCAATGCAAATGCAGTGGTGCAGCTGGACTGCACTCCTACTGGGGGTACAAATATCCTAATCCTGGTACTCAGAAATATGGGAGAGCTTTGCACCCAAGAGTGATGTCCTCATCGGTTAGATCAGATCACAAAGTGTTTTCCCTTGAAATAAATATAAAACTAGAACCCTCACCTAACCCCAAAACTTTTAAGAACTTTCCTAAGGCAAACTACCTTCTATTAAGTGATGGCAAAACTAATTTCCTAGGTCCCCCAAACCCAGAAAGCACAGAAGCCTATGTGGAGGCATACATAAAAGCCCTGTATGATTATATAAATAACTGCATAGAAACAGTAGTACCAGACCAAAATAAGCCTAGGACAGACTACAAAAACAAGTCACCATGGCGGACTCCTGGTATAAATAGGTTGTTCAGAAAAAGAAAGAAAATCCTGTCTAGAAGTAAGAAAGAATGTGCACAACAGAGCAAAATCTCTCTCTCTCATTAGTCTAAACAAGCAAATCAGGGAACTAGTCAAGTCTTAAAAAGCAAATTTTGAGTTAAAAATAGCCTCCCAAGTTAAGGATAACCATAAAGCATTTTTCAGTTATGTCCACAATCTTAAGGGTTACACCCAACAATGTGTACAATTGCTTGTAGACAGTATCGCCTGTACCCAGCCAGAAGATATAGCAAATCTGGTGGCTGATAAATTCAGCTCAAATTTCACCTCTCCATCACCTCTGGTTACCTCCCAAGAAATACCCTCCACTGTTCCTCTACCAGTTATTACCAAAGAACAGGTCTCCACTGTGCTGTCTAAAGCCAAAAAGATGGCTTTGATGGGTCCCAACAATATCCCAGGATGTTTCTTAAATAGCTTGAAACATGACCTATCAAACCCACTAGGCTCTCTATTAAACCACAGCCTTCAGACTGCCTTTGTCCCTGTGGCATGGAGGATGACAACAGTCATCTCTCTGCATAAAGGGGGGCCATCAACAGAACCAGGAAATTATGCACCTATAAGTTTGATTACTCTTATATGCAAGACCATGGAAAGAATAATTGTGGACCTGTTAAATAATGACATAGGAAATTTCCAAACACTGGACCCGACCCAGTTTGGCTTTGTCAAGGCCAAGTCATGCTTGCTCAGTCTGGTGGACTTCTTTGAGAGTCACTAGGGCCATGGATGAAGGTAAAATAGTGCATACTGTCTACCGTGACCTGGCTAAGGCATTTGACACAATTCTCCACCCAGGTATTATAGATAAACTCTCAAAACTGGGCTTAAATCCCTACACCACCAGATGGAGAGCCAAATGTCTTATTGATAGAACACATGTTGTTAGAGTTGGAGAATCCATGTCCAGCAAGAGGCCAATTTATTTATTTATTCATTTATTTATTTGACATTTGTTGACTGGGGTTGTCTGACTGAGCTTGTGCCCTATAAAATATACAATCAGAAATGTCACAGTACAAATAAACAAGTATCACGTTCACTGTTCAAGTTATACAAGTAACAAGATAAATAGCCAGCAAGTAATTAATTCTCTGTTTGGTTTTGAGAGTAGAATTAAAGTACATACAAGTAAAGGATAATATAATAAGGTCAAATAGGTGAGAATAGCTGCGCAAAAAGGGGTCATTTGGCAGAGGAGGCAGGTTAGCAGCTTCAAGTATCTGAGCAGCTGTGAAGAAGGGGAGTCTGAATGAGGAGGTCAGAGCTAGAATCAGAAGGGCTGCACCCAACTGGCAGAAAGTGTCAGGGGTAGTGTGTGACAGAAGAATGACAAAGAAGCTGAAAAGTAAGGTGTACAAAACAGTTTTGTATCCAGTACTACTGTGTGGTACAGAAACATAGGTAGTGAATGCACAGCAGTTGAGGAAACGTGAGGTGATAGTGATGAAGTGTCTGAGATGGGTGGTAGCACAGATGAAGAAATGAGGACATCACAGCAGAAGCCCAAGTAGCTGCAATTTCAGAGAATGTCAAAGACAACAGATTACGATGTTTCAGACACGTGTAGAAAAGCAAGCAGTTGAATGTGTATGCATTCTGCAATGCACTGAACCCCATTCAAGTTTCATTTTACTGCCTTGTAGGTTTGATTTTGACTATCCTGGGAATCTGAAATGGAGTAAGAAGATCATTGCAGAATGAATGTATGAATATATGAATCAATCAGTCAATCAATATATACATATATAGGTGTCAACATTCTAAGTTTACAAAGTGTCCTAATTATTTTGTAAGATAAACAGCTGACACTCATGGCAGATGTATTTGCAGTTACTTTATTGGTGCTAATATAAGGTAACAAATACATGTGCCAGATAACCAGTACTACATAAAGGACAGCTGCACCCCAAAACTGGAAAGCATATGAGTTACCATTGCACTGTGATCCTTTCTACACCATCTGTATGCCCCATTCACTCTAAATACTTTATTTTCTAATTTAATGCATCCCAAAATGCCATGTTAATATGATTTAATTTACTTTTTTTTTTTCATCTTACTTTTAAGCATCCCTTTGACTAGCACTTTCTCTAATACCTGCTGGAAAGCACTAGGAAGCCTTAAACTGATACAAGCACTCAACTCTCCTTGTTAATAAGGAGAAATTAATAGTAGGCACTAAACAGCCTATAATTGCAAAGTACCTTGCTAAGGAAAGGGAAAACAGCTCCTGTACTTTACAAAAAAAAAAAAAAGCATCAAACCAGGCATGTCCAAGGGTCAGCTTCCGGTGATTTCTCCTGTCCACCTGGTGAATCTGGGCATACTGGGGCAATGCAGCAATTGCCTCATGTACACAGACAACCCTCTCCTCCTACCACCCAACACTACAACCTGTGAGAGATGCACTTACATAGCCAAAATGGAAGCAAAGCTCTCTCCACCCAAGATTGTGTTAGACAGTCAAGAGGAGAAGGTTAACACCCACACTACACCTCAAGCAACACATAGCCCTTCTAAACCCACACCACCAACACCCACATATAGCAACACTAAATCCACATATGCAGAAGCCCTTAACTGTAACCTGCCCAAGCAACAAGGACCTCTGAAGCTGAAACGCAAACAAACACCAATCACAACCAACGTGTCACATAGTTCAAAACACCTGTATGCCACCCAGCAACAGCCCCTAAGGCAAGACAATGTACCTAACACTTTAGTCATAGGTGACTCTATAGTCCAGCACACTGATGTCCCTCTCACCAGGTTGAACAAGGAGAAAATTACAGTCAGCTGCCTGTCGGGTGCCAGGATCCACCACATAACACACGCACTCAAGTCACTCCACAACAAGTACAAATATGACTCTGTCATTGCCCATGTTGGAGTGAATGACTTGAGATGTACCTCCCTGGACTACATGAAAAGAGACATGGAAGAGCTCTCAGATCATGTGGCCCAGGCAGATATGACCCTAGCCCTGAGTAGCATCCTGCCTTCGCCCAGAATGATACCACAATATAAGGACAAAATGATTGACTTCAACAATTGGCTAAGCTTCTGGTGTCATTCAAAGGGGATCCAGTATCTGTCTGCCTGGGAAGACATGATTGACAGACCATGATGTTTGCCAGAGATAGTCTGCATCTGACGCCTCTGGGATTCAGGTTACTGGCTAAGGCTCTTGCCACCCCTATAGTGCCTTTTTTAGGCAAAGTTCAAAGAACAAAACCACCACCGTAACAGGTACAAGCATGCAAAATCTGAAGGTAATGCTACTCAATGCTAGAAGTCTAAACCTCAAAATGCACTCTCTCGAGGCACTCCTAAAAATGGAGAACATCGATATCTGTGCAGTAACTGAGACCTGGTTCAAGGCTCCAGGGAGCATCCCTGCAATACCAGGCTACAACTCTTACACAATTTTCGGCCACCAAAGCAGGACCGAAACACTAAAGGTGGAGGAGTGTCTATATTCACCAAGGATATTCACACCATCAGGCTAGTTGCCCAACCCAATGCGTCTGAAATTCTCCAGGTGCAACTTACACTAGGTAAGACTGAAATCCAAATTGTAGCTTGCTACAGATCCCCCACCATACCCCAAGATTCTCACTACACCTTTCTAAACATACTGGAAAATATTAAGATAGAACCAAACACCCTAATACTGGGTGATTTTAACTACCCTGCCATTAACTGTGAAAGCTACTCATGTACCAACACCTTTGCCCAACGGTTCTTGGAATTCATAAATTCCAACGCTCTGGATCAACTAATCCATAGTCCCACCAGGGGCTCCAATATCCTAGACCTGGTCATTACCAACATGGGAAATCGATGCTCCACACCTATGGTCACCCCCTCGTCAGTCACGTCTGACCATAAGCTAATCACCCTTAACATCTACATCCCACTCCCACCCCCCAGTAAGGAAACCTCCATAAAAAACTTCTCCAAAGCCAACTTCATGCTACTCAAGTCAGAAGTGACAAACTTCATAACACCCATGCAGACGGGAGCTGAATGTTCAACTGCTGAATCCTACACTAAGGCACTGTACGAGCACATCCACTCATGCATAAATTGTGCCATCCCAAATAGAACCAAGATGCTCTCATCCAAAAAAAAGAAGCCAATCTGGCGGTCCCCTGCCATAAACAAACTTTACAACAAAAGGCAGAAACTGTTGTAGAAAAGAGGAAAATCCCAGGATGCAAAAAACTTCCTTACCAGCCTCAGTAAGAAACTGAGATCCCTCATAAAATCCATCAAAGCTAGTTACGAAAATAAAATTGCCAAAGATTCCAAAGACAACAACAAGGCATTCTATAACTATGTCAAGAATCTAAATGGCAATGCTGAGATCTGCTCTGAGCTAAAACAGAATGGCATTAAATATACTGGTCCCAAGGATATTGCCAATATCCTGGCAGATCGATTCAGTGCCAACTTCACACCTCTCTCACCCCCTAAATGGCCCATCTCAATACCGGAAGATTGCCAAATTCCGGTAATAATGGCCACACAGGTAAAAACGCACTCTCCAAAGCTAAGAATACAGCATCTATGGGACCAGATGACATCCCGGGCTGTGTACTACATGAACTACAATATGAACTGGCACCTCACCTAAGTGTCATGTTTAATCATAGTCTCACCTCAGGTTTCATGCCCACTGAGTGGCGCACAGCTACAGTTATCCCACTCCACAAGAGGGGATCCACCTTGGATCCCGGAAACTACCGTCCCATCAGTCTGACAAGCCTTATCTGCAAGGTCATGGAGCGTATTATCATGGAACTTATAAACAACGACATTGGCAACCTTCAAACACTGGACCCCACCCAGTTTGGGTTCGTGAAGGGCTGATCTTGTCTCCTGAACTTGACTGACTTCTTCAAATCAGTCTCCAGAGCCATGGACAAGGGTAAGGTGGTCCACACAGCCTATCTAGACCTTGCCAAGGCCTTTGACACCACCCCCCACTCTGGAATCATAGATAAACTTACTAAGCTGGGCATTAATCCCTACATCACCCAATGGGTTGCTAACTGGCTTATTGATAGAACCCACACTGTAAAAGTAGCCGACTCCAAATCCAGCTCCAGACAAGTGACAAGTGGAGTACCTCAGGTTTCAGTCCTGGGACAGCTCCTGTTTGGCATCTACTTCTCTGAAGTACAGGCCAACACTAAGGGACTCTGGATAACAAAGTTTGCAGATGACTGCAAACTGGGAGCCATTATTGAATCCCCAAATTATGTGGATACTCTACAAAAGGGCCTTACAGAAACAGATGCTTGGTGCCAGAGCCATGGGCTCAAGCTAAATGCCAAGAAATGTATAGTTATCCCCTTTGGGAAAAAACATGTATCCATGAATTACCATATAGGTGGCAGTACACTAAACACCGAAAGTTTGATAAGAGACTTAGGGACACAGGTGGACAGTGGTCTCACCTTCGATAACCACATCGCCACAACAGTCAGGAAATCCTTCTATGTGGCACACCTCATCACTAAGGGCTTTTCATCCAGAAAAAAGGATGTCATTGTCCCACTGTACTCATCCCTCATTAGACCCATTATAGAATACAATGCCACGTTTGGTATGTACCTCTCAAGACATCTGCAACAACTGGAAAGGCCACAGAAATACCTCATTAAAAGAATCACAGGCCTAAAGCAGATGCCCTACACTGACCTCCTTAAAAAACTCCAGCTATACTCTGTCACATATCGTCTAGCTTAACATACAAGGCCATGTCAAACCCAGAGCTGTTGGACATGCTACACTTAAAGAAATCCCAATCCCTCAGAGCCATACGCTCCAGGGATCTAAACCATGTCATCACAATAAACAAAACATGCTGGAGAGATAGGTTCCTGACCCAGGGACTCCCCAGACTCTGGAATAGATTGCCCATACATGTCAAGCAGAGTGCCTCTTTGGTCCTCTTCAAAAGGAACCTTGACGATTGGATGGGAGAAAGGAAATTCACCCCGGGGATCACGTCAGTCGCCCTGCTAGACAGGGGTCCAGGGAAGTAAATAGTGTGGGAAGAAATAGCCAGGGAATTGTTATGGCTAGGCTTGTATAGGCCCTAGGGCTGATAGCCTAGTACCAACCTATGAACCTATGAACCTATGCAGTCAATGTTTTTTCCCCTGAATATAACACAGTGATGACAAAACACTATGATTTCTTAGTTTTTTTTAAGTATCTGTGCCATTTTGTGTTTTGTAATGACATGATCTGAATTTTATTAGCAGACATCTTTTCACAGCATTTAAGATATATTTGGATGTTAGGCTTGAATTAACTTTGTATGTTTGTTTACATTCAGAATTACAGATACAAAACAATTTTCTAGTTGAATTGTAAAACTGGTCACCTTTGACTGATACTCTACACATAAAAAGACTGACCATGGTTATTTCCCCAAGTTTAAAATTTTTTATTGACTTTGTAATTATAATCATTGACCTGCCTAATTACATTGTTTTCTTAAAATGATAAAAACCTGAGATGTGTCTGCTCTTCACATATTCAAACTGCCTACATGATGTCATAGACAATGTGACAAAAAAAAAGGAAATAATGCAATATTTCATAAAAAGCAAAACTGTTCTGCACAGAAACTGCAGAAACAGCATCACACACACACAACTGTGACACTGATACTCAAATGATTTCTATTTGACAGCCTTGGAAGTGGAATGAAAGGAAAAAAAAGGTAAAATGTTGATTTCTATGTGGAGTTGTCCTTTAAAAGCATCACAAATACGCAGTTGGCATTCTTTAGTAAGACAATTAATCTGCTTAAGCCATTTACCAAGTCATCAGATGAGATCTCAAAATTATATACCATAAGGCTAAATGGCTAAAACAATATTAGATTTAGACGTCATTTAGAAGTCAGACAGCTGGCTTAGCATAAAACAGTTTTGACTGTTTGCAATATGGATATTGCTCACAATGAATATGTAAGAAATATGAAGAACTGAATAATTCTGCTGTTCCGTAGTTCATTAACATTAGCACCATGAAAGTGACAGGGTCTATATTAGAACACCAAACATTTAAAATGTTGTGTGTTCTCCGTTTTTAGCGAATGCTGAAAATATCGAAGAAACAGAAAACCGAAAGTAGGGAAAGAATTTGGTCGTCCGTTTCTGTTGCTTCGGTATTTTTAGCTCTCTGGTGGAAAGTTACGGGTCGGGTTCAGGTAAGTGTGCGATTGAGTGCGGGTTAGGTATGTGTGCGATTGTGTGGACATGGGTTAGGGCGGGGTAGGTGAGTTAGGGTTAGGGCACAGGTAAGGTGAGTGTGCGATAGTGACAGACCTTAGGGTTAGGGTTTGGGTTAAGGTAAGGGTATAGTTAGTAGTGTGTGTATAGTTTAGTGTAGGATTAGGTGTAAGAGTTTAGGTGTATGTGGGTGGATTGCTGTTTGTTTGGTGTGCTTGTGTTGTGTGTATGTGTTTTGGAACAGCAAATTTTTTTCTAGGAAAAAATTTGCTGTTCTGCATGTTCGATATTTGGTATTTTCGATTGGTAGGGCTTGATATTAGAACACTCGACATTTTGAATGTTCGGTGTTCTAATATAGACCCAAAGTGACACAAAGGGCTGTTAAGTGACTGTGATGTAATTTTCAATTGGGCAGGAAACCCTTCCTGTGTAGCTATGAATGGATTTATTATTTATATGCTATTGTTGACTGTCAATGTCCAATTCAAAAGTTACTATTTTAGTCAAGTTGCTTGCAGAAAATCTCAGTCATTGCAATGAATAAAAGCACTACACATCTGACAACTGAGGATCTTGTCAACATTTCACTAGTATAATTATTTCTGTTCTTTGTGTGCGCATGGGCGTGTGAGAGACTGAGACAGATAGACACCATGTGTTGCTTGATGAAGAGCTTTGGAGCTTGGCAAAGCCTTAATAATCCTTCACCTCTGAGTCAGGCAAGTATTGTTAAACATTTTGTCTTTTCCCGATAAGAATTACATACACAAATCTGCATATTGTCCTTTGAGAGATAACGCATTCAGCAGTCTGTACCCTTTCAGAGAGTTGACAGGTCCTCCTGGTCAACATGCTCATCACCCCTTTTAGCAATAGCCTGTGCAAGTCCTTTGGGGAATTTAAATACATTTACCTGTATCTGGTAGGTGTAAGCAGACAGACTGCTATCAGCTCTATATTGTTTGCTTTTCTAGTTCACTGTAGTTGTAATGCTCAAGGTAGTTAATTTTATTTGGCTTTTAAAACCATTTTCTTGGACCCTGTAGAGGGTGATGGACCAAAAATGTAATTTCATGCTTTGGGTTATTCATTTTGTAAATACCCTTGAAAATCAGAGGGAAAAAGCAACATCATTTTCTGCATGCTTGTAAGGCAGGAATTGCAGCAAAGATTTATACCATAAAAGAACTCTAATTTAAAAAACAAAAAAAAAAAATAAAATAAAACATTGTTTTAGGTTAGCATTTTCCAGTGATAAAAGTGTTGAGTTCTTAGCAGTGTCATTTTTTTCTCAACAAGCACATTTGTTTTGATAGCGATAATGAAAATCCTATCCCTGTTCCCTCTCACTAACAACCTACTGTACAGTTGTTTATCAGATTTTCCAACCTTCCAGTTAGCCCCTAGAGAAAAGGTTGTTGAAATGGCTCATAGACAGAAAAAAAATCAGTTAATTGGTACTGTTTCAACATTAGATGTTGCAGAAAATGCAGTCTATAGGGACTGTGTTATTCTTTTTATTGTTAATAAAAAATCGACCTTGATTGTGTATGATTATGAATATGGGGTTAATTTATTTTATCTGAACCATTGTATGCTTGACCTCTTCAACAGATAGGCTTAACTTGCTTTTTACTGAAATGGAGACACATTTCCATTAGAAAGGGAGAAAAAGAAGTCATTTTTCAAACAGTGTTGAGACCCACTCATTATAAATGGCACAGGGAGAATTGATATTTTTGGTACTGCCAGCTCAGAATCCAAATCAATGGTAACCGTGTTGCAGCAGTACAGGCAACCAAACTTTCCTGTTATAACTTTTCATGGAAGGAAACAGGAAACATATCTGTATGCCAGTGATTTACCTACAAAACATTTTTCACTTTTGTCTTTCCTGCATGCTTTGTGAAGGTGCTTGCTTGTCTGTAAGGCCACAAATGAGGGTAGGCGAAGGAAAGATAATTTGTTGACCCTTGGAATTAATTAAAACGTATCCAAGGTGTAACCCTTGTTAACTACACCCTGTCTAATTTTACTTTCCTGAAGAGCTGATTATACTACATCAAGTTTTTTTGTTGACCATATGAAATGAGCATGCATCTGACAGCATTTAGAAGAGGCTCCAAAGTGAAGCTATACAACAATATTTACTTTCGTAGGACAACAGTTAAGACTATATTAATTAGGAAAGTTTTGTCAGACAATTGACTTCAGTTCAGTTATGTTTCAACACTCCTATTCAGAACAATAGGACCACTTCTTCAAAATTTACAATTTATTTGATGGGCCTTTCTCTACAAAGATGAGGCTCAGCCATCTCCTTTTTCATACCAGTTACACAAAATTACTACCTTAAAGCACAGTGAGTTCAGTCCATTGTACACAACAACTTGTGAGGTGGGAAGGGCAGGCAACTCTTGGTAAATGGCTAACATACAAGCCAAGTGGATGCAAACAAATAAGTATATTTTCACCATATCTAATCTCTTTGCAGGCCCTCTGCATCCTTGGGACTCTCATGTCCCATTGTTGCTGCTTTCTGCTACTGAGCATATCCTTCCTGTCCTGTGTTGCTCATTCTGCACTTGTAAATGAGATTTGCTCTCCTATTATGTCAGAAGCTTCTTCTCAGCTAACAAGAAATAATGTAGGATGCTTAAGGTCACTTCGGCTGATTCCCCTACTGTTGAACCTGGTTACATAGAAAATTCATTTATTACTGGCTCTCTTGTACTGTAGCCTTAAGCTTGATGATGGTCCATTAGAGATGGATCTGTTTAATTCGGCTTCTGTACTGCATACAGCATCAATTTTGCATGCAGATTTTACTAGGATATAAAAACAAATCCAATATTTGAAGCCTTTTTCTGAATTCATAACAGGCATCCAGCTAAAGTAAGACATCTGGTAATTAATTCTATGTATGATAGAGGATAGTATCATTCATACAGCTCTACTGACAATATGCATTTCTTGTTATGTGTTATCTGTGTTTTTGAATCTTATGCTATTTATACTTTAGGAACCAAAATCCACAAGTTAAGCTTGTATTTTTAATTACTCTTATTAAGAAATCTATCAAGTAATTGTACTTTTTTTGCAAAATTATTAATGTATTAAGTGTTACATTAATGCATACACCATATAATTACAACCAGCAAAAGACTTTTGTACACTTTTGCCTCAATTTACAGCTATTTCAGATTTCCATGACACTCAGCCTGTATTTCCATAAAGTCTGACTATTTCTGACTTCCTCAATGAAGCTGTGCATAAAAAAAATTCAGCTCCGGTATAGTAACAAAAAATTAGAAATGGAAGCCTAAATCTGTGCCTCATCCCTCAGCTTGTCAGGTTTATTGCTATACATTTACACTGCCATTGAAGGTTTACACAGAATGGGTTAATCTTCAAGCTCAAGTTTATTTAGGTACCTTTTCACAAACAACACAACAATAAAACATCAAAGTCAATAATAAGCAGAAAAAATAGATAAAAACAGTAATGTTAGCATAGGAACAAAAAGTTTGGGTGGAACAGCATGTAATACATTTGGCCAAATGCTGGCAACATAAATTTCTAAACAGGGTATTCAAGGTAAGATGACAGAGGTTGGATAAAAGTGGATAGAGAATATTCTTGCACAAAATAACAGATTATAATGCATTAAAATTATTTACCAATTTAATGCTAAATATCACTAAATAAAATATGTTTTAATTACCTTTTGAAACTAGATTGTGTTATGATTTCCCTCAGCCAGTGTTTGTGTGTTTGTGTGTAGGGGGAGATCCAGAGATAAGGAGCTTGGTGGCTAAAAGCCTGGATTTCAAAGGTTCCTCCAGAGGTCCCGAGATATGCTCTAGGAACCTCCAACAACCCCAGCAAAGAGTGCTGCAGGAACCTAACAGGTAGTAGAAGACAAAAAGCTCCTTGAAGTACTGGGTCCCAGATCATGTAGGGATAAATAAACTAGCAGTCATATCTTAAATATGACATGAGTTTGAACAGTTTGAAGGTTCCACAGAACAGGAGTAATATAAAAGTAATGAGATGTGCAGGTAAGTAACTACACTGTAACATTATGCACAAATGTAGGTGATTCAGCTCATTGTTGTACATCCCACATATACAGAATTGTGGTAATTGAGTGAAGAAGACACTGGAGCACAAACAGCCATTAGGAGGAAGGATATGCTTAATGCTGGAAATATTTCAAAGATAGAAGTAAGATATATTCAGGATAGTTGATACCTGATCCCTAAGTGTCAATCTGTCACCAAAAATCACACCAAGGTTTCTCATCTTGCTCACAAAGACCAATGTATCACCATTGTAGATCATATTGGGGGCAAGAAATGGACAGTTAGATGCCATCAAGGTGGCATTAATGGCCACAGCAACAGTTTTGGATATGTTAAGTCACAGGTGGTTGGCAGTCATTCAGTTGTAGATGCATTCCAGATCCTTACCAAATGAATCTACAGCAGGCAACATATCCTGGGGAAAAATAAGCACATAAGTGGTAATGAAGGTTTCTTTATCTGATGAACTCTTCTACTTGAAGAATGTACACAGAAAACAATTGCAGGCCTAGAATGCAACCCTGTGGAACATTAAATCTTATTGGATAGACAAATAAGAATGTATCCCTAAAGCAATCCACTGGGTACAGGCCAGTAAAGTAGGAATCAAACCATTAAAGGACAGTAACAGAGGCTTCATAATGGGACCAAAGGTTTTGAAGAAGAATGCTATGGTCTACTGTGTCACATACAGAAGAGATATCAAGGAGGATTAAGGTAGAATAAAACCATTGATCCTTCACCACTTAAAAGTCATTCAGAACCCAAATAAGAGTAGTCTCAATACTGGGACTGGAGTGGAAACCAGACTGGAAAGTGACACAGATATTGAAATCTATATGTATTGATTCAAACTGTGAGTTGACAACTCTCTGATGACCTTGTCAATAAATGGGAAGCTACAGATGGGATGGTAATTGTTAAGAAAAGGTTTAAATGATTCTTCCATATTTCATGGAATGATAAAATAATCAGTGATATAGCTGTAACTAGCCTGGCCTGCGTTAGTTTCATATTCTCTTCCTGAGATAAGCTGTGTGCCATCATGAACAGAGAAGCCAAGGCCAGTATGAACTAAGACTCATTGTTACATTTCAAATTGTGCCCTGAGATCTAAAATATCTTTTGCTTTTCTCAAGAGATTGTAAAAATTATGAGATGGATTATATAGAAGTTTCTTGACTTCGAAGAATTATAAAAAGTAAAGCATCTGGACTGGTATGATTCCACCATTATTGCTCAGGACCACAGCAATGGATTCACTGTCATACAGACTGTAATTCTGTACTTATTTTGCATTTTTATTTTTCGTGCTTATAGATTCTGTGTTAGTAAAGATCTGCTTGCTTTCTTGAACCTGGTGTTTTGTAGCTTTATGTCAAGTCTTACAGTAACTATTCAAGTTGTCAAGGTCAAGTGTATACGTCTTCAAGAGGGGAGCAGCCAAGACCTCCTATAGTGCAGTTGGAAAACTCCAAATGCTTAAGGATGTAGTGACAACATGGAAGATCAATGGACCAAGCACATCAAGACAGATCAGAACCAAACCTGTAGGAGAAGGATCAAAGCCACAGGTAATAGCCTACATGCCTGAAATCAAGGAAAATCAATTCCTGTAGCTAAACTCCTGAAATTTACACTAACATCTGCTTACCCCCTCCCATTAGAGCAATATCAGATCCATTTAGGCTTTTCATGGAAGCTGGTCCAATCTACAAGAAGGCAGCAGAGCTGTAAAGAACTGAGCAGCCAATTCATACTCACTAAAAGAAAACATCCTGTGAATGGACAGACAAACCAGATTATCATGCTGTCAATGAGCTGAAGCAGCTTAGGTGGTTGCTTTGTCACAGAAGAGATTTCCGTTGCCAAAAGCATGTCCTTCTTCCAGATGATCTCTGACTGATGGACTGCATAGTATCCGTAAAGGATAAGCTTGACTCTAAATCAGCCTGTCCACCACCATTTGTGCTCTCTCCTTTGCTCCTGTCAACTCATGAAATGGAGGGTGGCCTAATGGTTAAGGTGTTTGCCTTACAAACACAAGGTGCAGGGTTTGAATCTCACAAGGGATAATTGGCTAGGCTTAAAATGGCTCGCAAGGGCAGTTAGCCTAGTACTAACCTATGAACTATGAACTCCCTATCCAGCTGTAGCTCACATGGCTTGAGCTGGGACAAGTAGACCTTGTGATCTGATACTCTATCATAAGCTACAAGTAAATCTTCTGGACCTCCTGCACTGCACACCAAAAGGGAATGGTTGAAAATAGGGGCAAATTAATTATAGATTACATCACACCAACTTGAACTTCAGAAGCTGTGACTCAGGTAATTACAATGAGAAATTGATATGGTCTTAAACCATGAGGATGGGTCCACCATCAAGTCAGAGATGGAAGCATCAGTCTGGATTATCAATCACAGGTATGCCTAAAAAGTGACTGCTACAGCAAATAATCCCCCAAAAAACAAATCTTTTCATAAACAGAAGGAAATCTTGTGCAAGAGTCATAGAGCTGCTTTTGTCCCAGATGTTAAAATCACCCAGAATCAACCAGATCTCTGCCAACAACAGCATACAGACACAGAAATACATGATCTCCTGATAGAATGTTCTCAGATTACCAATGGATGGTAAATGAGAAAGAATCCATACCTTATGTCTGCACCTATTACATACTCAAAAGAGCTGGTACCTCCAACATTAACCTTGGCCAGTCTCAAGCATAAATGACAACAAATATCCCCACTCACAATCTTGCCAGATCTTTATCATTGAACTGTAGAGAACCTAGAAGGAAAAGCAGCAAACCAGTTGCGGGTCAAAATTGTCATTTAACTAGGTCCCCATTATGAAGGTGTATTGACATGGTTCCACTTCATATCATCGAAATTTCATTTCATCGAAATTCAAATCATCGAGACCAAATTGTCGAAAACTCATTTCGTCGAAAACTCATCATCGAATCTCAAATCATTGAAAACTATAAAGCAATATCATTCCACAAAGTTTTTACTACGTTTATGCAGGGGGCAATCCCCCCTGCACCCCCCCATGTAGGGCCCCCCACCCCACCCATAATTAAATATAACAACTCCAAGGTCGTACTACAGTGGGAGAAAAAGGTAATTTCCTAACCCCCACTGTAGTGCGACCTTGGAGTTGGTATATTTAATTACGGGGGTGTGGGGGGCAGAGCCCCCTACATGGGGGGGGTGAAGGGGGGCTTGCCCCCCTGCATAAACATAGTAAACAGTGTCTGGGATGTTATTTCTAGTTGCTTTATAGTTTTCAATGATTTGAGATTCGATGATATGAGTTTTCGACGAAATGAGTTTTCGACGATTTGGTCTTGATGATTTGAATTTCGATGAAATGAAATTTCAATGATATGAAGTGGAACCATTGACATTACAGGGCAGGTCAGAGATAATGCCAGAACTGTTACAAATGGACTTATTATCAGAGTAAAATGCCCAGTGATGGGCCAAAGATAGCCAGGTGCTGATATCTGTTCAGACAAAATAGCCACCTTCCTGGGAGTACTGCAAAACATTAAATTACAGAGACTGTAGTGTTTTACCATTAGGCAGTAATTGGCCATCACAGTGACAGGCAGGGCCACAGAGATATTAGCCACAGTACAACTCCACCACTGATACCCACTATGATGCCTCTTTAATACATGAAAAATTCTTTTATCAAGTGTAATGGGAAAAAAGAGGCGAAGCGCGAATATAAGGCCCACCAAAAAGCAGAATTAGATTAATAGCCGTAAAACAATAAGAATGAAGACATAAAATAATAAAAACATCTCCTGAGGGAAACTAAAAGTGGATAATTAAATAAAAAAGAACTGAAACGTAAGTTCTCAAATTAAATAAAAGGCAGCACAAACATCAAAATAAATCTAAGTGACAGCAGAAAACAGTCAATCTCTTCTTTATATTTCTAGTTAATCCACCAAGATCCCCAACAGTACCTGAATACTGAACACAGCCTCCAACAACAGTAACTAGATCAGGGAGTCCCAGTGAAACCAATTATGGGACACCCATGAATTAGGAGTAGCACAGCACTAGTGGGCTTATTAATGGCTTAGTAGCAGTAGTACTGTAACCACAATCAGTAGTACTGTAAGCAACTGCAATCAGTAGTACTGCGAGCAACCACGATCAGTAGTACTGTAAGCAATTACAATCAGTAGTACTGCCATCAACTACAATCACTAGTACTGTAAGCAACCAAAATCGGTAGTACTGTAACCACCAACAAACAGTAGCACTGTATGCAACCACAACCAGTAGTACTGCATGCAACTACAATCAGTAGTACTGTAAGCAACCACAATCAGTAGTACTGCAAGCAACTACAATCAGTAGTACTGTAAGCAACCACAATCAGTAGTACTACAAGCAACTACAATCAGTAGTACTGTAAGCAACTACAATCAGTAGTACTGTAAGCAACCACCATCAGTAGTACTACAAGCGACTACAATCAGTAGTACGGTAAGCAACCACAGTCAGTAGCACTGTAAGCAACCACAATCAGTAGTACTGTAAGCAACTACAATCAGTAGTACTACAAGCAACTACAATCAGTAGTACTGTAAGCAACCACAGTCAGTAGTACTGTAAGCAACCACAATCAGTAGTACTGTAAGCAACCACAATCAGTAGTACTGTAAGCAATCACAATCAGTAGTACTGCAAGCAACTACAATCAGTAGTACTGTAAGCAACCAAAATTGGTAGTACTGTAACCACCAACAAACAGTAGCACTGTATGCAACCACAACCAGTAGTACTGCATGCAACTACAATCAGTAGTACTGTAAGCAACCACAATCAGTAGTACTGCAAGCAACTACAATCAGTAGTACTGTAAGCAACCACAATCAGTAGTACTACAAGCAACTACAATCAGTAGTACTGTAAGCAACCACAGTCAGTAGTACTGTAAGCAACTACAATCAGTAGTACTGTAAGCAATCACAATCAGTAGTACTGCAAGCAACTACAATCAGTAGTACTGTAAGCAACCAAAATTGGTAGTACTGTAACCACCAACAAACAGTAGCACTGTATGCAACCACAACCAGTAGTACTGCATGCAACTACAATCAGTAGTACTGTAAGCAACCACAATCAGTAGTACTGCAAGCAACTACAATCAGTAGTACTGTAAGCAACCACAATCAGTAGTACTACAAGCAACTACAATCAGTAGTACTGTAAGCAACTACAATCAGTAGTACTGTAAGCAACCACAATCAGTAGTACTACAAGCAACTACAATCAGTAGTACTGTAAGCAACCACAGTCAGTAGTACTGTAAGCAACCACAATCAGTAGTACTGTAAGCAACCACGATCAGTAGTACTACAAGCAACTACAATCAGTAGTACTGTAAGCAACCACAATCAGTAGTATTGTAAGCAACCACAATCGGTAGTACTGTAAACAACCACAATGTTATTTAAATGCTAAATAGCACCAAGTAAAAGTCATTTAAGCCTGGTGTTAAAGAAAGGAATGCAATAATTTAACACCAATGGCATGGTCTGAGCTGCGGCTAACAGAAGCTAAACGATTCAATAAATGCTACAATTCAGATGCCTAATGGAAATAATAAACTTGCCATGCTAGTTGCTGTGGACATGTATTATATCTGAAATACTGCCACTGCCATCTGCCTTCTAGAATGCACACTTTTCTAGATTAATATTCTTTGAAATATTGTGAGACTGTTATATGCATTATTTGTATAGATTCTCTAGTATCACAAAGTAGCCATAAGCTTCCTTAACTTGTCAAACATCACTGCTAAGCTTTTGAACAGGTGAACAGTTATCCCACCAATGTTTAGTTCTGTCATGCACATTTACAGAGCTATAACCCTTTGTCTGATCAGGAAAGAATTGCTTTCCTGACTTAAAATACCTCAAGAAGGAAGATTAGTTAGTTTCTTGCTGCACAGAAGTTGAATGAATTACATAGTATAAACTATGAAAAAACATACCTGTTGTGGCATAACAAGCATAGTTTTGTTATTCAGAATAACTACAGTATTCTAACATGCATTTCTTTGCTTCACCTCCCTGTACCACCTTATTCATGCATGCTAACCCTAATCCTATTATTGCCACTATACAAGATGGGCACAGACACACACTCACAGCAGATACACCAACAAACATATATAACACTAAAACTGTCACGTTACCAAGCTGTTATTATAAACCATAATTCAACACACACACACACACACACACACACACACACACACACACACACACACACACACACACACACACACACACACACCACTTAATTTATTGCCTCACCGAGTCCTTCTTCTAACCCTAACCAAAAAGGCAATACATACTACTATGTATGACAGTTCACACACCACATAAACATTTAGCAATCTGCTTGTAAACATACACTCACACTGACAAATGGAACATTTGATTTAAAGCTACAGCAGTATACTTTGTTGACAAAGCAATCATCAACATGTATATGTATATATATATATATATATATATATGTGTGTGTGTGTATATATATATATATATATATATATATATGTGTGTGTATGTATATATATATATATATATATATATATATATATATATATATATATATATATATATATGGGTCTACTTCATTTCATCAAAAGACCATTTGACCTAAACCCATTTGATTGAAAACCAGTATTCAAAGCAAATAACAGGGATTTTTTCCCCCTCCCCAATGCTGTGCAACCCTGGAGTTGGTATATATATAGTTGGGGGAGTGCAGCCCCCCACATTGGGGGCAAGGGAGGGTCACAGCCCCCACCTATTTTCTTTTAAACTCTGTACTTTTTGTTTTATTTTCTTCTTTTAAAGGAAACTAGGTGGGGGGCTTTACCCCCCCCACACCCCCGCAATGTGGGGGGCTGTGCCCCCCACACCCCCCCAACTATATATACCAACTCCAGGGTTACACGACATTGGGGAGGGGGACAAATCCCAGTTTTATGCCTTGAATACTGGTTTTCGATCAAATTAAATTTCGATCAAATGGGTTTAGGTCAAATGGTCTTTCGATCAAATGAAGTAGACCCATATATATAGATATATATATATATATATATATATATATATATATATATACATATATATACTGTATATGTGTGTGTGTGTCTGTGTGTGTGTGTGTGTGTGTGTGTGTGTGTGTGTGTGTGTGTGTGCGCGTACACGCGCATGTATGAAGACATAGATATAGATCTACATATGATCGATAATGACATAGGAAACCTCCAGACACTGGACCCAATGCAGTTTGGTTTCACCAATTGCAAGTCATGCCTGCTCTTCCTGGTGGACTTCTTTAAGAAGGTCAGCAGAGCAAAAGATGGGGGCAAAATGGTTCACACTGCTTACTTTGACCTAGCCGAGGCATTTGATACAATCCCCCACTCAGGCATCGTTGACAAACTTAAGAGATTAGGTACAAAGCCTTATGTATTATGTAACCCAGTGGATAGCCAGATGACTCACAAACAGGACTCAGGAAGTCAGAATTGAGGAGTCCACCTCTACAAAGAGGCCAGTAACAAGCTGAGTCCCTCAGTATTGGTCTTGGGACCGCTCCTTTTTGACATTTATTTCTCTGAAGTCAGGCCAACATCAATGGTCCCTGGATGAATTTATTTGCAGATGATTGCAAATTAGGAGCTGTCATTGAATGGCTCACTGACACAAATGTTCTCCAGGAATGGCTGACATAGACAAACAACTGGTGCCAGAGCTACGAACTAAAACTAAATGCTAAGAAATGCATAATAGTATCCTTTGGGAAGTCATCCACCCCTGGTAATGATCATATTGGCAACACGCTCCCAAGAGTTGACCCAGTAGTCAGAGACTTGAGGTCACACACAGACAGTAATCTAGCCTTTGACCATCGTGTGTCTACAGTAGTGAGGAAATTATTCTACGCTGTGCAACTTATAAGCAAAGGTATGGCATCTAGGTTGAAGGAAACCATTGTTCCACTGTATTTGGCATTCATCAGACCTATCATTGAGTACAATTCCTCTTTGGTATGTGCCTAAGCAGGCACATCCAACAACTGAAATGTCCACAGAGGTTCCTCACTAAAAGAATACAGGATATAAGTAACATGTTCTCTGCAGACTGCCTCAAGGCCCTATCACTGTATATATATATAGATATATAGATAGATATATATATAAGAAAACAAGAATAATGCTTTGGCCAAACATATAAAACATTGTCATAATGGGAAGGTTAAGTTCTCAGTACTAGAACAGGTAAAAAAAGACCCTAGAGGGGGTCAATGGGAGGATTTTATAGATAATTAATGCCATTGGAATTAGAGACAAACAAACAACCTGGATTAAAGGAATGCATTTCTATCACACCTGTGTTAAAATTAAAGGCAGCAAAATTGTAATGGGGATGTTTTAGTATCAATCGGTTATAAACATGTACATAATTTGGTTTTAGTATATGTGGTCTGTAAGTGTACACTAACATTTTGATGTATTTATTATGTAATTTTAGGGGTCAAATTTTTATGAATGTATTCCTTTAACAAATTAAGAAATGTAATTTAATGTAGTGGGTTAATTAATTATCTGTCTATAATAGGAGGGAAGTAGTGAATATACTTTAGTTCTGATGAAGTCCTGCATGTGAACAGGATGAAAGAGTTAAACTGTTTAACCGAATAAAGGCTATGGATTTTATCATTGGTGTTGCCATTTTTCATTGGTAGGATATGTTTATTCATTCCTCCATTTGAATAATATTGTTGAGACAGATGTGATATAAATATGACCTGTTGGAGGGTCAGGTATGTATTCCAGAGACTACCACTTCTCTGGAACAGGCTTTCCATCCATGTGAAGCAGAGTTCCTCTTTAACCCAATTCAAGTGTACCTTAGACAGTTGGATGGGCAACTGGAAATTTATCCCTGGTTTGGCACCAGTGTCTCTAATGGACACAGGCAGCCTGTAAAAAATGGTTCATCTTACAGGCCCCTGCTTGTAAAAATTTCACCTTCAAAGCCCTGCTTACACTTATCAAGGGTACCAGAACTTGTCAGAGATTTGTGATGCATGGTTATGCTTTAAAGGGTCATTGTGGTCATTAGTCTAATAAACACTTATGAACCTGTATATATATATATATATATATATATATATATATATATATATATATATATATATATATATATAAATATACACATACATATACATAAAGATGGGTGGCTTGGGTTTTATCAAGTCAAGTTTGGTCATGGCTTGGGTTGTCAATTATGATCCATCAAAACCTGACTCACTGAATGCAGAAGGCAAAGAAAGCTGGACTTGCCCTCCTGCAGTAACCTTGTCAAAACCCATCCTTAAGATTGAGTCAGTTTTTCTTTTTTTTGGATCATGATTGACAATCTGGGAGTCAACAAAACCCAACTCAATGAATATTTAATGGTAAACTACTTCCTTGTTGCATTGGTTTCAACTCAACTTTTGTGTATTAGGTTTGACTAATATATACAAAGGATAAAATTAAAAGCTAGACATTATATCTCTACCTATAATTTAACAGGACATTTGACATTACCACCTAAATGTTTTATGGAAAATTTATGAAGGCAATTCTTAGGTCCTAGATTAGTAGCATGTATAAAACAGTGGCTGAATAAGATAACTCAGAGTGCAGTAATTAACGATTTCTCTTAGATGAATGTACGAAAACCAGTGGGACTGTTTCCATAAGTTAGTTCTATAATTCTCAATATCTTTCCCAGGAGCATTGTAGAAGACTTTGAAAAAAATGTTTCGCTTTTTGTAGATGACGAACAAATAAGGCATTTGGCAACAGCTGAAGAATGGTCTAATAAGTAGCCATTCTAATTTAATGGAAAATAATGCATCTGGAAAAACCTAGGAAAATGATAACAACAGCAAAAGAAAGGAAGCAGTGGGAATTATGTTAAATGACCTAAAGAGAATGAAGCAATGTGAAACAAAACTTAGAGAAGGTTAAAAAGCTACTTACAACACACTTGGCCAACGTCTGGATTTGTACCGGTAATTCTCCAGGCTAAAACTATGTTCTATATAGATAACCAGTCACTGCTTACTGACTGCCAACCTACTCTTATCCTTGAAACTACTTGCATTGTAACTCACTCAAAGCATGTTTACTGTAATATCTTTTGCTATGATAAAGCTCCCACTTGAGACCTTTATATAATAGCATTGCGTAAATACTTCCTGTGTGCTCATGTTATGTCCATGTAAGTTGTTAATTTCTATTATGTTTATATTTATTCTATTTTGTAATGGAGCTTTTTCCCCTGGGCCTCAGCTGAAAAGGGACCTGTGTCCAGTCAGATTTTCCCAGTAAACAAATGTAAAATAAATAATAAATAAAATAATAATGGAATACACAGGGGCATCTGAAGCTGAAAGCATGATATTAACATCCTCAAAAGAGACATTTGACAAATCTGCATCTGAACCTCCAGAGCTGTAAATCACATCTTTCTATAAAGACAAAGAGGAAATTCAGAGAAAGGCAGCAAAAACGTTCAAATTCCACACCACAAAACATATAAAGAGGGAGACTAGAAGAGCTTGACATATTTATTCTAGAATAATCACATTAGACATTAAGAAGTTAAGCAGTTAACTGTCTTAGAAGTATCTATAAGAATTCATTCTTTATATTAACAGCTACGGTAAAATGATGATTTTTTTTTTTGTTTCAGTAGTTTGTATAGATGCCACTAGATTAATAAGTGATTAGAAATTCATGCAGTAAATATGACCTCACAGACAACATAATCATGCAGCATTGATGCAAACAGTATAAAAGGGTGAAAGTTTAATATGTTAGTGTCGGGTACTTCTGGTAGATGTTTCTTTACAGTGGAAGCATGAAATCCTTTAAAATGACTGGATCAGAGAGAGGTAATTATGTTCTTCTGATATAAAAAGTTTGAAAATGATGCATTTCTTTTTTTTTATTATTGTAATATTAAGCTATACATTGACTAACACTTCTGATAGACATAAATGAGGCAAATATCTAAGGTAGAGAAAACTTTAAGATAGTTTAGTCAGTTTTGCAATTTAAATTGTCAATCCATTAATCCTGGTGATTCAGTAAACACCATGCAGGTTTCACATGAAGCTTACATGGAGTTTACATTTTTGCTCGATGAGCAGCAGTGCTAATCGCATATGCATACCGCGCATCACACTTACATGAATACAAGCAACATTTCATGGCCAGCAACAGTGTTGCCAGGCAGAAAACCATGCACAGCAGCATGAACACAGGAAAAAAAACGCAAACCTGTTCTGTGGGATTGCACAGCCAGCCACAATGACTACCAGAGGTGAAAATACTGAAACAACTGCAGTACTAACACATTATAGAAAGTATACTCAGTGCAAACATATTACAGAAAAGTGTAGTCAGTGCAATGTACATTACAACAAGTATTTGCAGACTGAAATAATAGCTATTGGGTCTATATTAGGACATCAAAGTTTCAGAACTTCGAATGTTCTAATATTGACCACTATTCAGTGAACGCTAAAAACATCGAAGATACAGAACAGCAAATTTTTTCCTAGGGAAAAAATTTGCTGTTCCAAATCACATACACACAACACAAGCACACCAAACAAACAACAATCCACATACATACACCTAAAATCTTACATCTAACCCTACACTAAACTGTACATACACCACTATCTACCCACTTACCTTAACCCAAACCCTAACCCTAAGGTCTGTCACTATCGCACACATACCTCACCCGCCCCCTAACCCTAACTCACCTACCCCGCCCTAACCCTCACATCCACACAGTCGCACACTTACCTGACCCGTGCCCTAACCCTAACTCTCCTAACCTGCCCTAACCCTCACATCCACACAATCGCGCACTTACCTGAACCCGACCCGTAACTTTCCACCACAGTGCTGAAAATAGTGAAGCGGCAGGAATGGACAACCAAATTCTTTCCCTAGGAAAGAATTCGGTTTTCTGTCATTTCGCTATTTTCAGCTTTTGCTGAATAGGGGTGAATATTAGAACATTCGAAGTTCTGAAACTTCGATGTTCTAATATAGACCCTAGATATTGAGGTGATTGGCAAGGGCAAATACTATGCAACATAAATACACTTGGCAGGGAAAGTATGCTGATTAAAATGGCCACAGACATGAGTGATAGAATGAAGAAAGAGGAAGCAGGCATGTAAAATATGGCAACGTACCCAAGATAGGATATGCCAAGTTATATACACTTTCAAGATAAGTGCCACATATAAGAAATTTGTCACCACTGTTGGCACATGGTGGTCAAACTTACAATTACTATCTACCTGAGTACACAGATCACGTACCACTGGGTCTACTCATTGAGGTGTGCTGTCTATATTGTTATTAGGTTAGATATTTGCTTTACAAATGGAAATAATTATGTTTTTTTGGACATTTAGTGTGTCTCCGTGGATCTGGCACAATTCATTTTCATGTGTTAATACTTTTCGCAGTATATCAATACCATTACTTGATTCAAGGAGTGTCCACAATTTGCAATCCTCTGCAAAGTTGACTGCACAAAGTCTGTCTAAGTTTGCCTTGACTTCTGTGAATTAAATACCAAACAGGAAAGGGCTTAGTAAAAAAAGAACCCTGTGGTACTTAACTGGTCACTGACCTCTTGCTAGAAATGAATTCAAACATTTTGACAGTATGTGTCCTGTTGGTGATCTTTAGGTTACCCACTTGGTGATGTAGTGGTTTATGACCAGCTGAGACAGTTTCTCTATAATACCCGAATGTGGAATTATGTCAAATGCCTTGGCCAGGTCAAAGTATGTGGGATGCACATTCTTTTCCTTATCAATAGCCTTGATGACCTTCTCAAAGAAGTCTACCAGATTTAATAGACATGATCTAACCTTAACAGATCAAAAATGGGTTGGTTACATAGTCAGGACATTACTTATGTTCTTGTTGATAAGGTCCATGATGATTATTTCCATTGGCTTACAGATGAGACTAGTCAGGCTAATGGGTCTATAATTCCCTGTGTCATGTGACTGCCCCCCCCCCCCCTTCAGACAGATGACTGTTGCTGCCCACCATTCTTCTAGAAAATAGTCTATCTGGAGGCTGTGTTAAGCATCCAACTGTGTCAGCTAGGCCATGTTTTAATTTATTGATAAGGCAACCTGGGATGTTGTCAGGGCTCACTGATGCCATATTTTTAACCTTAGAGAGAACACAGGTGAGTTGCTTTCTTGAGGAAATATGCTGAGTAATGTTTGCATGTATACTTTGGGTGATGACCACTGGGGACAGAGAGGTGAAATTTGATCTAAATATGTCAGCTAGTATGTTGTCTATTGCCTCCAGTGGAGCAATGGTGGTGCTATCCAATACGATCTGTGCTCATAACTGTGTACGCCCCTTAAGATTTTGTACTTATTTAAAAAAAGATTTGTGAGAACACCTCCAAATACAACCTTGGGTATGCATCATATGATACACAGTGAAACTGTTAACACAGTAGTAAAACTCTAATTATTTCACTTCATTACATCACTTGCACTTCATATACCTATATGTTTGTCATTGGAAAGGTGTTTGTGAAGACTCTGATATGATATATGGGCCCATTACATATAAGGCGGATGTGGTGCATGCAGAATAGTCAATGACACAAATGCGGATAGTCACACAATGCTGCTGGGCAACACCTAAATAATCATCGTGAATAGCAACACAATTGGGCATACAATGAATTCACAGCTATTGCAACATAATCTGAACTGGTTGTATGTTTGTGTATATGCCAGCGTTACAATATGTGGATGAATCAAGGCATAAGTGCCCATGTAATTACTATGATGTAATATCGCTGTATGTCACATAGCATTTCATGATGGTAGGTATAATTATGCACACATGTGCCATACTGCAAGTGTCATTGTGATGGTTGAATGAGAAATGTGTAGAATGTTAATATACTTCACTACAAGAACATATGCCTTAATAAGGTAACAATATACATAGCATCATTCCATGCCAACAGTCCTCAGGAGGCATATTACTGCAGCTGTTATAGAAGGAACATGTAATCAAATGGCCATCAATACCTTATTAAATCACAGATTGGAATACACTGTTGTAGAGTTACCGTACATCCACACCTCAACACAGCACATGTGGATGACAGCAGCATTGATATGCATAACAGTCATAGGGTAATAGGACATTACTAGGCTACTGGCCAACATTATATAAAATCATAGCAATTATTACAGCCTTTGATCCAAAATCATTATAGCTATATAAGATAGTAGGATTACGTGCATATGCATGCATGTGTTTGATTGTATTATACAATGCCTCTGCCCATATGTGACATGTGTACCACCCTGTGACATCCAGAGGTCTGCAGATGGCATGCAGAGGGTCATAGAAGGGCTGTCCTTCATGATGTGTGGATGCATCTTTGAAATGAAGACATCCTCCAGTGTTCTGCAGAAAGGATGCTATGCTGGCAATGGAAAAATAAGGGGGATGCTGGCATCATGTTAAAGGTTATCCTTGAGTGAGAGTCAAATGAAAAGAGATTCAAAAGATCATATGCAGTAGTTGACTGAGGTCAGATTTGAGCATTAGGCCTGTGTTGGTATACAAACTGGATTACATAGAATGCAACAGCAGCACTACAACATATGTCCAACGTTAACACTGTTACAGTGCACTTTGTAGAGGATGTCCGCATCATTGAATGCTGAGAAGAAGATGTTAGGAGTGTGTGACATAGATGTGGAGTCACATCTTGGTATAAAATTGTCTCCCTACTCATATTTGAATGAGCACACACAGAGGTTGTTTGGTGTGAGATTAGAACCAGAAACTATTTAGCTACACAAGCTAGAGAATGAAGTAGTTAATGCTTGTGCCACAACCAACATCAAAGAGTAGTACTATCAGAGTGCACTTTGTAGGAATCACATCATCACTACATGCAAAGAAGAAGTGGGGAGGAGTGACTGACACAGCTGTGGTATGACATGATATTTTAATACTGTCTCCAGACTGATACTTGAATAAACATGCACACACAAGTTAACAACAGTGAGATTAGATCTGGTTAGAGAATGCAGTTCTAAAAAATAGTGCCACAACACAAGTCTGACTTTTTTATTGTCAGAGAACACTTTGTAGCAATTTACATTGTCAGTGTATGGTGAGAATAAGATGTTGGAAGGAGTGTTGCACATGCTGCTCAAAAATGGTCTCCAGAATGAGAGTTAACTGAACACACACAAGTTGACTACAGTGAAATTTGAACCCCTACTTACCTAGTTTCACAAACTAGAGAACACATTATTTAATGGGAGTGCCACAGCACAAGTCTGACTTTCCCATTGTCAGAGAAAACTTTATAACAGATGACATCATCAGTGTCTGGTGAGAAGATGTTGGTAAGAGTGTCTCACATCCTGCTCTAAAATGGTCTCCAGAATGGCAGTCAACTGAAGACATGCACAAGTTGACTACAGTGAGATTAGAGTCCCTACTTACCGGAGCTATAGCATACAGAACTTAACGCTAGTGCCAGGGCACAAAGTCTGACTTTCATGTTGTCAGAGAACACTTTATAACATACAACATCCTCACTGCCTGATGAGAAGATGTTGGCAGGAGTGTCCCACATGCTGCTCTAAAATGGTCTGCAGCATGAGTTAACTGAACACAGACAAGTTGGCTGCAGTGTGATAAGAATCCCTACATATCTAGTTACACAAGCTAGAGAACACAGTACTTAAAGCTAGTGCCACAGTACAGGTCTGACTTATATTGTTAGAGAACACATTATAGCAGAACCCATCATCAGTGTATGTTGAGAAGATGTTGGGAGGGATGTATGAAATTGCTGTGTAGTCATATACCACTGTAAAACTTTATTCACAATGAGACTTGAGTGAGGACACTAGGACATAAACTCAAGCTCTTCTAACTACATACACACACACAGTTATATATACAGATACACCCATAAATTGACTGTTGTGTAATTTGAACCCCTACCTAACTAGTTAGTCTAGCTACAGAACACAGTACTTAACATTCACACCATTACAGAAGCCTTACATTTCATTGTCATAATGATCTTTATAGGGGATGACACTGTTATGAGACTTTTGTGACAAGTATGGACTTCAGAGTTGCTTTTGTGATTGCAATGTGCAAAAATACTTTAAAAGTCATCTTGTGAACCTAGGTGAAATAAGCTGCCATGAATGCATGTTGCAGAACTGAAACACATATGTACCTGCTTCTCAGTATGCTGTTTACATAACAACACACATACACACACACACACACACACACACACACACACACACACACACACACACACACACACACACACACACACACACACACACACACACACACACACACACACATACACACACATACACACACTTTGGAAACAGCAGGACTGCAAGTGTTGATGTATGTGTGTTCATATTCTGATGAACTGATGTCCACAATACTAGATTTTTCTGACAATATCAATATATTTTGATCAGTGATGACCAATGTCCACTGTCAGTATAAACCCATAAAAATGCAGTTGTGCTCTTTATTTCTGTAATGTAGTTGACAGCAGACCAATTACTCAGATATCATTTGCAAGTGCATTGCTGCAGGACACACATCAGTCTGAGTAAGTATGTCTTCAGTGAAAAACACGTTCTTTCCCTTCTTTTGTGTTTATGAGTGTGCGCATGTGTGAGTGTGTGTGTGTGTGTGTGTGTGTGTGTGTGTGTGTGTGTGTGTGTGTGTGTGTGTGCATGTGTGTGCGTGTGTGTGTGTGTTGTTATGTAAACAACACACTAAGAAGCAGTTACATGTGTGTTTCCCCTGCACTACAAGGCTATAACTCATACCACACATTTCAGCCATGTAACCTGGATGGGAACACCAAAGGTGGAGGTGTGTCTATATTCATTAAGGATATCCACATCTCCAAGCTAGTTAATCAGCATAATGCAGCCAAGGTTATCCAAGTGCAACTAACTATGGGCAAAACTGTAATCTAAATTGTAGCTTGCTACAGATCCCCCACCATGCCCCAGGATTCCCACTCCTCTCTTCTTGATGTACTGGAAAATATTAGGGTTCAACCAAACACCCTAAAAATGGGTGATTTCAACTACCCCACCATTAACTGGGAAAACTACTCATGTACCAACTCCTTCGCTCAACGCTTTCTGGAATTCATAAACTCCAATGCCCTGGATCAACTTATCCACACCCCCACCAGGGGCAACAATATCCTAGATCTAGTCAATACCAGCATGAGTGACTGGTGTTCCACACCTGAAGCCGACAACTCATTGGTCCGATCCGACCATAAGCTAATTACCCTAGATATCCACATCCTGCCCCCAGCCCCCATTAAGGAAACCATGGTAAAAAAATTCTCCAAAGCCAACTTTATGCTTTTTAAGACAGAAGTGGTGAACTTCATGACACCCATGCAGATGGACAATACAGTTATGACTACTGAATCCTACACAATTGCACTTTATAAGCACTTTGTGCTATCCCAAACAGAACCAAGACACTATCCCCCCCCAAAAAGGAAGCCAATCTGGTGGTCCCCTGCCATAAACAAACTGTACAACAGAAGGAAAAAACTGTTGCAAAAGAGAGTAAACTCCCATGAGTGGAGGAGCTCCCTGGTCAGCCTCAGTAAGAAGCTGTGATCCCTGATAAAATCCTTCAAAGCTAGTTACGAAAACAAAATCACCACTGATTCTAAAGACAACCACAAAGCATTCTATAGCTATGTCAAGAATCTCAATAGCAACACTCAGATCTGCTCTGAGTTACAGCACAATGGCACTAAATATACAGACCCAACTGATATTGCCAACATCCTGGCAGATAGGTTCAGTGCTAACTTTACCCCCCTCTCACCCCCTAAAGAGCCCATCTCTATACCGGAAGAATGCAAAGTTCCTGTAATCACAGCTGCACAGGTAAAAAACACACTCTCCAAAGCAAAGAACACAGCATCCATGGGACCACACAACATCCCAGGCTGCGTTCTACATGAACTACAGAACAAACTGGTATCCCACCTAAGTACCATGTTCAATCATAGCCTCACCTCAAGCTTTGTGCCTGCTGAATGGTGCACAGTGATGGTTATCCCACTCCACAAGGGGGGAGCCACCATGGACCCCGGGAACTACTGCCCCATTAGCCTGACGAGCCTGGTCTTCAAGGCCATGGAACGTATCATCATGGAACTTATAAACAAAGACATTGGTAAGCTCCAAACTCTGGACCCTACCCAGTTCGGGTTTGTAAAAGGCAGATCATGTCTCCTAAACTTGATAGACTTCTTTGAAGCAGTCACCAAAGCTGTGGACGAGGATAAGGTGGTTCACACAGCCTATCTAGATCTTGCCAAGGCTTTCAACACCATCCCCCACTCTGGAATCATAGATAAACTCACTAAACTAGGTATAAATCCCTATGTCACAAGATGGGTTGCCAACTGGCTCACCGACAGAACCCACACTGTGAAAGTAGCAGACTCCAAATACGACTTCAGACCAGTGAAAAGTGGAGCACCACAGGGTTCAGTCCTGGGTCCTCTCCTGTTTGATATCTACTTCTCTGAAGTACAGGCTAACACAGAAGGTCTTTGACTAATGAAGTTTGCAGATGACTGCAAACTAGGAGCCATAATCGAAACTCCTAACAATGTGGACATCCTACAAAACGGCCTCACTGAGACAGATGCCTGGTGTCAAAGCCATGGCCTCAAGCTCAATGCCAAAAAGTGCATTGTCATCCCCTTTGGTTAGGAACTCTGTACCCATGAACTTCGAAATAGGAGGTAGTATTCTTAACACCGAAAGTGTGATAAGAGACCTTGGGACACAGATGGACAGTAGTCCCTCCTTTCATAATCACATCACCACAGTAGTCAGGAAATCCTTCTACATGGCACACCTCATCACAAAAGGTTTCTCATCCAGAAAAAATAGGTCATTGTTCCCCTCTACTCATCACTCATTAGGCCCATTATAGAGTACAACACCCCTTTTGGTATGTACCTCACAAGACATCTACAACAACTGGAAAGGCCACAGAAATACCTCATAAAGAGGATTACTGGCCTCAAACAGATGCCCTATGCAGACTGTCTCAAAAAACTCCAGCTTTACTCCATCACATATCGCCTACTCAGAGGTGATCTCTGCCTAACATACAAACCCAGAGCTATTGGACATGCTCCACTTAAATAAATCCCAATCCCTCTGAGCTACACGCTCTAGGGACCTAAACCTTGTCACCACAATAAACAGAACATGCCAGAGGGATAGAGTCCTGTCCCAGAGACTTCCAATACTCTGGAATAAACTATCTATCTGTATCAAACAAAGCTCCTCATTAGCACTCTTCAAGAAAAATCTTGATGATTGGATGGGAAATAGGAAATTCACCCCGGGGATCACTTCTGTGGCTCTGCTCGGCAGTGGCACAGGAAAATAATTTTCTTGGGTGCAAAAGCCAGGATACCTTTTTGGCTGGGCTTGTATAGCCCCCAGGGCCAATAGCCTAGTACCTACATATGAACCTATGAATGCCTTCTGATGAGATGGAGGATAACTGGATAATAACCACAGTAAGACATGCCTAACACCTGTTTACATAGTGCATCGCCAAAAAAATGATTTGTGAGAATGATGGCAAAGTGTTAGCGCATGCAAGATTCACATTTCATAATACAGCTTGAACTTGAGAATTAGATAGGAATATATATTACATGAGAAATAGCTAATAGATACCATGCAGTTTATACTGTAGTTTTTCCTGGAAATGTTTTGTCATAACTTTTATAAAATGAAGAAATCTTGCTATTGCCTTCTTTGTTTGCACAATGGTAAGTGATGAGCAAATGCATTTCTTTGTCTAAATGGAATAATAGTAATATTTCTACTGGTTCTTCTTTCTTCCTTTGTGCAACCAGGCTAAGTGGCAATCAGCAGCCTTCAGCACTCTGGACAGCACTGAGTGCAAAAATGCACCTGCTGCCTAGCTGTCCCTGCGATACCAGGTATAAGAGCAGTATGCTTCTGGTCAGAGTACAGATAACAGAGGGTTCATTCACTTTTTCTTTTTTTAACAGATGTCAGGAAGGCATTAACTAAGTAAATGTAAACATTACTGCAAATGTGACAACAGTGACTACAGTAAAGTATGTGTCTTATAAAATTGTTATCATTAATGCCTACCTGTATACAGTGGTTCAACTATTTGCTGCTTTGCAGGTCTCACTGCAAATCACAATTTGTGTGTATAGCTTTCTAGAAATGACAAGGGGCGGTACATGATTTGAAATGATAATTTCTGACTCAGTAGATATGTTAAATATTTGTGTTTGCCCATATATCCTGAAAAGTGTGTGCAGTATGCTTTGTCACAATAATGAGAGTTTGCACATCACATTAGATGAAGAGTTCATCTATCATTACCAGAAGATGTCACTAACAGAATCCTACAGATGATTTTAAAATATACCACAGTACATGATCAATGATAAACTATTGAATTAAGGTTAACATGTTAGTATTATCCATCAGCACAATCAAGTCAGTCTGCAGATACCATCCAGCAACCTAACAGATACACACACACACATATAAAGGGGAGTGGGATGGATGGGATGAATACAAGGAGAGATGAACATACACCTAGCAGTGTTTTTTAATGGCACATTAATGGTCATGTTTTTGGTCTATTGTCATTAATATTACATGTGGTGTAGCATGAAATGAGTGGTATAAGGGCAACAAAGGCTTAGGACAGGGACAACAGGTATACGACAAGTAGAACAAGGTTAGCTAAATATGTGATTGCAGTGGAGATGGGTGTCACTTCAGATACTCATTTTTGGGAAGCAATCAATATATCTCCATGAAAAATCATAACTTCTGCAAATTTTAATATGTAAGTGATTAAATATATCATACAAAAGATGCATCTGGAATTGAACCCCTGAAGATATTGATAAAAAAATCTTCATATGAGTGATTTATGTAAACACTCCACAGATTAATTTGCCTTTTGTTACATTCAGCAGTTTAAATAATTGGTAGGGTAAATGTTTCAAAGTACTGCCTTTACTCTGGTTTAACTCTATGTTCCTTCAGTGCAGTGAATTTAAGTAACATTGTGCAAAGATAACCACACTAGTGAGGCCGATGCCAAAAACTCACCAGGTTTTGCCATAGGACATGAACAGCCATTCACAGCTGCTTGTCATTGATGCACAATGCCAAATTGCTCAAATGCAGAAGATAAAAAGTGAAGACTTTGCTATGGGCCATTTCTGGCCATGTGTGGTGTGTGATTCTATTTTTTTGACTATATTAAAGGTGAGAAACTGGGGTAGATATGAAAGTTGTTAAATCAGTAGCAAACAGAGGGAAAAACAAATGGAAAGCAATAAAGGAATCTGCAGGAGGGAATTAAGAAAGAACCATAACTATCCACGTCTTTAACACTGTAATGTGAACATGTATAGAAATCTGGATGAATGTGGACTGTCACCACAACACAGACGGGTTACAACAATGCAATAATGTTGTACAGCCAATTGGACCCAATCAAGTGCATTAAGAAGACATGCGTGAAATGGATAACTATGTATGAGACACATTTTTTGTGCGACTGGCGCCCGTTTTTTTTTTTTTATATTTCAAAAAAGAGGAATGTTAGGGAAGTGACATAGGAATGTGAGGGTCATGTAGGTAGGGTAGTTGAGGAAAGACAAATAGGACAAACAAGACAAACACAGGGATGGTGATGGACACAAATGTTTTGGGGACACCATGATTGGAGATAGGTAGGGAAAATCAGAGGCACATGCCCGTCAAGCATTGTAATAGTGAGAATCTAGTCCTCACCCTCAGAACTGTCATCACTGTCCCCTTCATCGTCTGTCTGTGGGATTGTTTGACATGGGGGTCTTTTTTGCAGTTCAAGGAGCAATTTCTCCAGATGTCTGAGGTGGGCAGAAATGCCAGTTTCTAACACCTCATGCACCATCTCTGGTATCTCCTGGTGGGTGATATAATCCCCACCTCCACCAGTACTCCTGTAGAGTATCAATGCACCAGCAACTGGGGCAATACTACCTGATGTGGATAGGTCAGATAGTGTTGGGGCTACGGAGGCAGTACTGGCAGGTTGCATTCCAGATGTGCTGGGTATCATGTGGCAGCTGATGGAGGATTTGCAGGCCAAGCTACAACAGTT